>NW_018251980.1:0-3446 GCF_001263595.1 Phalaenopsis equestris | reverse complement strand
ATGAAGTCGTGAGCCCACCAACCTACTCTTGAATGAAGCCGTGAAATCATACCTCCGAAATCATACCTCCACTTGATTTCACTCCAAATTGAGCATACCAGGAGCTTCAAAAATACCTGGGGAGCATTCCAGACAAACTTGATTGAAGCTTCACTTCATCAAGCCAAGGTACGACCATTTTGACCTAGATCTCATTCGGTTTTGGTCAATTGTAAAACGTTTGGTCCATTGTGAAACAGATCCTTTCAAAACCTATGCATCACCGTATGGATGGGTTTGAAATTTCACGATGAAGCTTTAGGAACAAATCTCACTCAATTTCATGGAGAATAGAGCAAAAATTTGACCCTAAACAACGAATAGTTCGCGTGAAAGGGGTAGATAGGGAAGACAAAGGGATGACATCCATTTTTATGTATTAAAAATGGACAGGCATGATTCACTTGGATGGTAGATCTGTCCATATGAAACACATAAACCGCGGGCCACGTGGCTTCCACATGTAAAACGCCCCCAATCAGATCACGTCGCGTGCACATTCAACAGATCCGAGGATCTAGTCAACCGCCATGCGTAAATTCCTTTAAGTAGGAAATTTAGAAAATTCAGAAAATGACCAAATCTTCAAAAATTCATAACTTTTCACACAAAAATCAAAAAAATAAAATAAAAATAACCCTAAACTCAGCATGAAAAGGAAAAAATTGTAATACCAAAATTATAATTTTATTCTTTATATTTAATTTTTAAATAATTAAATACTCTCTGGAGTATTTTAGTTATTACAAATTATTTATAAAACAGAAAAATATGAAACTGTTAGGGATTTATCTCTAGGCCCTTAGAAATCCTCCCTGATTTTTCCTAGGTAAGAAAAATCCTTTAAGACATAATTTCCTAATTTTCAAGACACTTTGTAATCATTTTTAACAATAATTATAAGAAATGAAAATTAAGGAAAATAAATTTGGAAAATGGTTAGGAAATTTAAGGTGACCGACAATAACCTTAAAATGACAATTCTAAAAGCATTAGACAATTTAAAATGACATTTTTACATTAGGGCTAAAATTTATTAATTTTAAATTAATATTTTAAACCCTAAGAAATCCTCTCCTCACCATACTTAGCTCATTTTATCATGGACAAACACTATTGAGTCTAACTCAAAATAGACTCAAATCAAACTTTAATTAGGTCTAAAAGTCATTAGACTTAATTAACCCATTAAACCTTAATTAAATTAGGTTTAATACAAAATCAAACTTTAATTAGGTCTAAAAGATATCATTAGACTTAATTAGCCCATTAAACCTTAATTAAATTAGGTTTAATACAAAATCAAATTTTAATTAGGCCTAAAAGACATCATTAGACTTAATTAGCCCATTTAAACTTAATTAAATTAGATTTAATATAAAATCAAACTATAATTAGGTCAAAAAGCATCATAGACTTAATTAAAATAGGTTTAAAACAAAATCAAACCTTAATTAGGTTTAACCCATTAGACCTAATTAACCATTAAGCCTTGGGAACAAATCTCACTCAATTTCATGGAGAATAGAGCGAGAAATTGACCCTAAACAATGAATGGTTTGCGTGAAAGGGGTAGATCGGGAAGACGATAGGATGCCGTCCATTTTTATGTATTAAAAATGGACAGGCATGATTCACTTGGATGGTAGATCTGTCCATATGAAACACATAAACTGCGGGCCACGTGGCTTCCACGTGTAAAACTCTCCCAATCAGATCACGCCGCGTGCACATTTGACAGATCCAAGGATCTAGTCAACCGCCACGCGTAAATTCCTTTAAGTAGGAAATTTAGAAAATTCAGAAAATGACCAAATCTTAAAAAATTCATAACTTTTCACACAAAAATCACAAAAATAAAATAAAATAACCCTAAACTCAGCATGAAAAGGAAAAAGTTGTAATACAAAAATTATAATTTTATCCTTTATATTTAATTTTTAAATAATTAAATACTCTTTGTGGTATTTTAGTTATTAAAAATTATTTATAAAACAACCTGATTTTTCCTAGGTAAGAAAAATCCTTTAAGACATAATTTCCTAATTTTCAAGACACTTTGTAATCATTTTTAACAATAATTATAAGAAATGAAAATTAAGGAAAATAAATTTGGAAAATGGTTAGGAAATTTAAGGTGACCGACAATAACCTTAAAATGACAATTCTCAAACCATTAGACAATTTAAAATGACATTTTTACATTAGGGCTAAAATTTATTAACTTTAAATTAATATTTTAAACCCTAAAAAAATCCTCTCCTCACCATACTTAGCTCATTTCATCATGGACAGACACTATTCAGTCTAACTCAAAATAGACTCAAATCAAACTTTAATTAGGTTTAAAAGACATCATTAGACTTAATTAACCCATTAAACCTTAATTAAATTAGGTTTAATACTAAATCAAACTTTAATTAGGTCTAAAAGATATCATCAGACTTAATTAACCCATTAAACCTTAATTAAATTAGGTTTAATACAAAATCAAAATTTAATTAGGCCTAAAAGACATCATTAGACTTATCTAGCCCATTTAACCTTAATTAAATTAGATTTAATATAAAATCAAACTTTAATTAGGTCTAAAAGCATCATTAGACTTAATTAACCCATTAAACTTTAATTAAATTAGGTTTAAAACAAAATCAAACCTTAATTAGGTCTAACCCATTAGACCTAATTAACCATTAAGCCTTAACCACATTAGGCTTAACCAATCTTGAACCCAATTAGACTTAACCCATATTAAGTCTAATTAATCAATTAAACCTTATCCAAATTAGGTTTAATTAACCTTAAACCCAATTAGAGTTAACCCATATTAAGTTTAATTAATCAATTAAACCTTACCCAAATTAGGTTTAATTAACTTTAAACCCAATTAGACTTAACCCATATTAAGTATAATTAATCAATTAAACTTTACCAAAATTAAACTTAACTCATATTAAGTCTAATTAATCAATTAAACTTAACCTAACTTGAACTCAAGTTAACCCAAACATTAGATTCAACCCACATTGAACCTAATTTAACCAATACTTAACTTGAACTCAAGTTAAACTAAACGTTAGGCTCAACCCACATTGAACCTAACTTAACCAAAACTTGACTTGAGTTTAACCTAACTTGAACTCAAGTTAACCCAAACATTAGATTCAACCCACATTGAACCTAATTTAACCAATACTTAACTTGAACTCAAGTTAAACTAAACGTTAGGCTCAACCCACATTGAACCTAACTTAACCAAAACTTGACTTGAGTTTAACCTAACTTGAACTCAAGTTAACCCAACCATGAGATTCAACCCACATTGAACCTAATTTAACCAATACTTAACTTGAACTCAAGTTAAACTAAACGTTAGGCTCAACCCACATTGAACCTAACTTAACCAA
>NW_018251979.1:23525-46382 GCF_001263595.1 Phalaenopsis equestris | reverse complement strand
GTCCTATCCTTTTAACCTCTTTGAAGATAATATTCTTTTTATTCTTATTGAGAGTTTTCTTAGGTAACGTCGGTTATCTAAGATGTAATTAACTATGGGGGCTTTCCCTTATATGAAACTTTTTCGAACCCAGCTTAATCTAAACACTATTTAATTCTTTATATTAAATAGAGGAACTTACCAACTTATAAATAAAATGGTTTTTGCAAACCAAACAGATGTCATATATTTCTTAGTTTATTTGATTGAGTCTTACCCTCAAGTCTTGTATTTATCTTTCGGGATAGATACATTGCTTGAGGTATAGTACTCTTTCATTTAAACTATGAAATATATGAAATCAATTTGATTTCATATTTTTCTAAACTTATAATATATATATCTAAATTAAATGTCTTTTGGAAGCGGGCGATGAGATTTCTATTCCAGTGACCGACATTCATCAGAAAAGTTTTCATTTATATCATCATTAATGTTTTTTTATTTTTTTATTCAATTTTTGACAAATGATCAGCGAATGGATTATTAGTGTTTCATATCTACTTCATGAAAATTGAACTCTTGCTAAAGAAGGAACCATCTGATTAATCTTATTTTTGCATCCTTGTTGTACATAAGATATTTAATAGTGGAATGATCAACATTCAAAATACATCTAACTTCGATAAGATATGGTCTAAATTTTTCAAAAGCATATTCTATTGCCAATAACTCTTTTTTAGTTGTTGTGTAAATAATTTGAGCTTAATTAAGAGTTTTACTACATAATATATAAATTTAAAAATCTTATCTTATTTTTATCCTAAAACAACCCTAATAGCATAATCATTTGCATCACACATTAACTCAAATGGTTTCTCCCATTTATATGAAATAATTTTGGGTGTAGTGATTAATTTTTCCTTTAATTTAGGCATTTATAATTAAAATCAAAATTCATATCTTTTTTTCTATAAGATGGCATAGAGACTTAGCATTTTTTGAAAAGACTTTAATGTACCTTTGGTAAAATCAAGCATGTCCCAATATCTTCTTACTCCTTTTACTGTAGTAGGAGGGTGTAGTTCAACAATAACTTGAATTTTTGTTGGATCTACTTCCATGTCATTTTCAAAATTCTTTTGTCCTACACAATTCCCCCTAGAAACATAATTTGACATTTTTTCTAATTGAGAACAAAATTTGTTTGTTCACAGTGTTTTAGAACCTTTACTAAATGATTTAAACATGAATCAAAATAGGTTCCAAAAACAAAAAAGTCATCCATAAAAAATTCTATTTCTTTCTCAATTAAGTGGACAAAAATAGGCATTGTTCACCTTTCAAAAATTGTTGGTGCATTGCATAAACCAAAAGATATTCTTCTAAAAGAAAAAGTTCCTTAAGGACTAGTATATGTCATCTTTCTAGAGCATCTTGAGTAATAGGTGATTGGTGGTACCCAAAATATCCATCCAAAAAAGGAGATATAGTGGTGTAAAACTAGTCTATCCAATATTAGATCCAAGAAAGGTAAAGGAAAGTGGTCTTTCCAAATTGTGATGTTTAATTTTATATAATCAATACAAATTCAACATCCAGTAACTTATCTTGTTGGAAATTAATTCATTCCTTTCATTACTCCTACAGCTACTCCTTCTTTCTTGGGAACACAGTGAATAAGGCTAACCCAAGAACTATCTAAAATTTGATAAATAATTCTCACAACTAACCACTTTAAAATTTCTTTCTTTACTTGTTATTCCATAATTGGATTTATTCTTCTTTGAGAATCTGCTTTAGGTTTATAGTTATCTTCCATTAAAGTTCTGTGCACACAGATTAAAGGATTGATCCCTTTAATATCATCTAATGTCTATCCAAAGGATTTTGAATATCTTCTCAATATCTCCAATGATTTTTCTTCTTGTTCTGCAGTTAAATCTAAGGATATAATAACTTGTAAAGTTGATGAGTTCCATAAAAATGCATATTTTAAATGAGTAGGGAGAACTTTCATCTCAAGTTTAGGAGATTTTTCAATAGATGGAATCAGAGGTTTGTTATTCTCAGTAGTGTCTAAAATTTTAAGAAAAATTTAACATAATTTGAATCTACAGTGTTTATAACATTTGATTTATCCTTTAAATCACTCTAAGTTTCATTTTTCAGTTCTTCCTGATCTGATACAACTTCATCTTTTTTTATTATATAACTTCACATCTTTTTTGAAAATGATTAACAATCATATAATCAATAATGTCCATTTTATATCATCTCCCATTCTTTCTTTTATCAGGATACTTCATTGATTTAACTATATTAAATGTAACTTCTTAGTTTTTAACTCTCATAGTTAATTCTCCTTTTTCCACATCTATTATTACACGTTAAGTTGCTAGGAAAGGTCTCCCAAAAATAATAGGATTTTCTTTATCTTCTTCCATAGCCAGCACAATGAAATCAACAGGGAAGATAAATTTATTCATCTTAACAAGTACATATTCTATAACCCCTTTAGGATAAGTAATAGATAAATCAGCTAACTGAAGGGTCATAGTAGTGGGAGAAATCTCTCCTAAGTTTAACATTATAAAGATAGATGATGACATGAGATTAATGCTTGCCCCTAAATCACATAAGGCTTTTCCACAAATTTTTTCTCCAATTGTCATTGGCATGGTAAAACTACCAGGGTCTTTAATCTTTTGAGAAAGCTTTTATTGAATTATTGCACTACATTCTTCACTAAGTGCAACAATATTATAATCATCAAACTTCCTTTTTTTCATTTAAATTTTCTTTCATAAATTTGGCATAACTTGGAATTTGTTCTAAAGCTTCTGCCAAAGTAATGTTAATTATAAACTTCTTAAATATCTTGAAAAATCTTGAAAATTAATGATCTAATTTTTACTGTCTTAGTCTTTAAGGAAAATGAGGTGGTGGTTTTTCTAAATTAATTTTAGTTATAGAAACGACTGTTTCTACTTCCTTAGAAATAGTTTCCTTAAATTTTTCAGTTTCTTTAATTTCTCACTCCAATTTCTATTTAAAATCCAACATTTAATTCATTTCCACTCCTAAGTTGGACAGCTTTAACTTGTTCTTGTTCCTTACTTTTGTCTTTCAAATTTGTCTCAACATTACTTGGAAATGTTCCCTAGGGTCTATTGCTAAGTGTGTTAAATTTTGTCCTAGTTGATTCTCGATGTTTTGAATAGCAACACTTTAACTTTGGAGTTGGTTACCCATTTGTAACACCACTTCTTCTATATATAACTTCTTTTCCTTGGAATGAAAAAATTAGGAGGAATAGAAGGTTTATAGTTAGAACTACTCTGGTTGTTCCAATATCCTAATGGGTTCACTTGATTGTTCCCCCATTGTTGATTTCCATCACTAGAATTATTTTTCTAGTTAAAATTAAGATTGTTATTCCAACCTGGGTTGTAATAGTTAGAATATGGGTTCTTGGGTCTAATAATAACATTTATAGTTTCTAATGAAGACTGAGAATCAATTATTTGTGCTAATGAACTTTCTTCAATCACTTGAGGTGTTTGAGAAAAATTCATTCCAATTTGGCCAATATTTCTAGATAATGCAGCAACTTGAGATGCAACTATTGAAATACTATCATTATCATGAATATTGGCCACTTTCTTAGGATTTACCCTTTTTTAGGGCCAATGAAATTGTTTGTATCCATCTCTTCATTTATGGCATAAGCTTCATCAAATTATTTAGACATTAATGAACCTTTAGCAGGAACATCAATTATAGATCTAAGGGATCCTACTAACCTGATATAAAATGTTTGAATGGTTAGCCAGTCTAGTAATGCATGATGTGGACACTTTCTAAGGAGTTCCTTAAATATTTCTAATGCTTCGTATATTGACTCTGCTTCATATTAAGTAAAAGAAGTATTATCATTTCTAGTGCGACAAATGTAATGTTATAAAAATTAAAGTAATAGTTTTCACACTGGGGGTACTACGCAAGTATACATATTTTCTTTAAAGACCCGATTATTGATCCCACAGAAAAAGTGATATTTTTTATGTATGCAATTAAGAAAAAATATTACCTTAAATGGTGGAATAAATTCAAGGAAAATTATGAAACTAATTCAGGTGTGAAATAAAGTTTACTAATTCCTACAAGTGCAGATAAAAAGTAAATGCACAAAATAAAAAATAACTATTGCTAATAATGCATATATCAGTGTAGGAATACAAATGTTTAAGAGTTTAACTGATGTATTTTAACAAATAAGAGCAATCCTTTTATTTACCTCTTTCGAGCATAAAGAACATTGGCTAGTATAAAGTTGTTGTCTTCATGAATAGTAGTGTTGGGTAGGTTCTAGCCTCTCATCTCTAGATTACCCATTATGCCCTCTCTATAGAACTTACCAGTGACCTTTTGTTCCAATCTTTAGACCAAATTGATAAAAGAATCTAACCTGTCACCCTAGAAACATCAATTCTACGCCCATCAAATCTTATCTCCTTGTCTATTTGCACTCCCCCTCAGGCGGTGACCATGTCACTTTCTAAAGTGAAATGTGGTACTCACAAGTTAAAGAAATCGTAGCTCACTCTGGTCTGTAATTTTCTTAACAAAGTTTAACATCGTCAGTCTGACATATTGCGAAGAAATTTTTCCATTAATGGTATGTCAGTCTGTAAGGCATAAGATCTCTAACAATATAATTGACTATGTTTGCATACTATAGAGTATGCCATTCAGTAATTTTAAACAATTTCTTTTTAGGTGATTTCTTTTTTAATATCTTCATCCAAATTCAACTCATTGATTTAACTTCATGAGTCTCTAAAAAATGGCTCTAAGAGAGATAATCAATCAAATCAATCTTGAAACAAGCATCATCATTTTCCTCAGAAGGGTACTTCATAGTTTTTACACATTTAAAGTGACCTCTTAATCACTCATTCACACAGTCAGCTCTCCTTTTTAAATATCTATCATGGCACGACTAGTAACTAGGAATGGTCTACCCAAAATGATAGGGATTTCCATATCTTCCTCCATATCTAACTCAATGAAATCAACAGGTAAGATAAACTTATCCACCTTCACTAAAACATCTTCTATAACCTTCCTTGGATAAGTGATAGATCGATCTACAAATTGTAGGGTCACAGTGGTAGGCACCAACTCTTCTAATCCTAGCCGCTAAAGATAGATAAAGACATGAGATTGATACAAGCTTCAAGATCACTTAATGCTTTTCCACAAGTTTTTTTCTAATTGCACAATGTATTGTAAAGCTCCCAGGGTCTTTATGTTTCTAATGAATCTTCTTCTATATAATAACACAACATTCCTCACTAAGTTCTACTATTTCATGATCCTCAAACTTTCTCTTTTTTTTTTAAGAATTTCCTTCATAAACTTTGCATAACTGGGCATTTCCTCTAATGCCTAGGCAAAAAGAATGGTTATTGTCAATTTATTGAATATTTTTATAAATCTTGAGAATTTTTTGTTTAGTTTTTTTTTTTTTTTTGTTGTCTCTAAGGAATCATGGAGGTCCTCTTTTTATACTTATTTTGGCTAGAGAAATAGGTTTCTCTAATTCCATAGGAATTTATTCCATAGGTGTTTTGATCTCTTCCTTCCTTTTTCCATCTCAACATTCTTTTGAGCCACATCTTCCAATTCTTTTCAACTCTTTAACTTTATCAGTATTAATTTCTCACTATTCTTCTCCTTAGGGTTCACCTTGATAGTACTAGAAAGAATCCCTTTTGGACTTTTAAAAAGTAAGTTATCAATGTGCCCAAACAAATTTTCAATGTTTCTTATGTCAACCCCTTAGCTATGCAGCTGACTCCCCATTTAAAGAATAACCTCTTCTATAGACAGCTTCTTCTCCTTATAATGTGAGTTTGACTTAAATTAAAGAGGAAAAGAGAGTCTAAATTTAGGATTACCCTGATTATTTCAATTAATTATAGGATTAACTTGATTATTTCCATTGTTAGTTTCTTCTTTGAGAGTTATTACTCCAGTTAAAGTTTAGATGATACTTCCAACATAGGTTGTAATATATGTAAAAAGGGTTATTTGGTTGATTTTTATCACATGGATAGTTTTAATAGATTTTTTTGTCAACCAGCTGTCTAAATGAGTTTTCTCCAATGACTGGGGGTCCTTGAGGTTGACTCATTCCATAGCAGTCTAACTTTCTCGCAATATCAGCAACTTGACAAGTTAAGATTGAAAGTACATCAGCTTCATAAATATTTGCTACATTCTTGGGGTTTAATCTCTCGGATGGACATTGAAACTTTTTGATGGCCATATCCTCTCTATAAATTATTTTGACATGTGTGAACCTCTAGTAGTAGTGTTGATGTTGGCTCTCAATAATCTAACTAATCTGCTATAGAAGGTTTGAATAATAAGCTAATAATGTAATGTGTGATATGGACACTACCTAAGAAGCTCCTTAAATCATTCCCAAGCCTCATAAAATTATTTCTCTTCATATTTATAGAATGAAGTGATATCATTCGGCAACTCAACAGTTTTAGATGGTGAATAATACTTGGCTAGAAATTTATGTGCCAAATTCCCCTGTCCTAATAGAATTGGGTGCTAGTGAAATAAGTCACATTTTGGCTTTATCCCTCAAGGAAAAAGGGATAAAGTCAAATTCTAATAGTGTCATTGGAAACGCCGTTATACCTGAATGTGGCATAGAGTTATAGGGAACTTGTTATATGTAAGTTAGGGTCTTTAGACGGTGTTGACCTCGTTTTTTATGAGGTTAAATCCTTTTCTCTAGAAACTAGGATCTAGCCTTAGGACATTCCTTTGGAATATCTTAGAGGAATATTGATAGAATTTACACCCCAAGTGGACATTCAAAACACTTCTTGACTCCTCTTGTGAAGTCCCCCATGGGTGGTCACAAGCCTCCAAATGTCATTTGGGATGGCTAAAACCAACATGTGGTGACTAAAGAGTGGGTTCCTATAGGTTCAATGATCCTTTGAACAACCCTTGGAGACTCCATTTTGATTCCTCACACACCTACTCACACTCAAACCCATCAAAACATCCACATGCCCCAAACCCTAAAATCACTTTCACTAGACCCACCTCCTTAACTCTTTCAGAAACTCATTTGGGTTGTCCCAAGCTCTAAGAATTTGGTTAAGATGCCTAGGAGCAACATGAGGAGACTCAAAAGAGAGTTCTCATTTAGTATCTTATGGTTACAAGATGGCTAATCATGACATGCATGATTATCTTACTCAATTTTCCCATAATACTCCTGATATGCCTAAAAATGTACTATTTTTTATGTTATATTTTATAATGATATTGCACTTTAAATTCA
This sequence comes from Phalaenopsis equestris, assembly GCF_001263595.1. NCBI lineage: Eukaryota > Viridiplantae > Streptophyta > Magnoliopsida > Asparagales > Orchidaceae > Phalaenopsis > Phalaenopsis equestris. The sequence goes on along the minus strand of NW_018251979.1, from coordinate 39,022 downwards.
TTTTTTCTTGTGTTTTTGGCTATAGGTACATCAAATTGAAGAATTTGGAGTGATTGAAGCAAAAGGAACAAAAATGGACCAAAACGGAGCAAACCAGAGCAAATCGGGTCAAATTGGGGCATACCAAAGCCATGGTGGTCGAAACCAGACACTTAAGTGCATGTGCTCGGTGCTTAAGCACCCAAAATGGTGCTTAGGTGCCACAAGACAGATAGGAGGGAGCTTAAGCGCCCAAAAATGATGCTTAAGCACCAAAAACTGTTTTCAACATATCTTCTAGAATATACATCAGATTCAGACTATTTTTGAAGAGGAGTTTCATGTGTCTCTTGGGGAATTTATTGGAAATGATAAAAGAAAATTTCTAAAAGGATTTGGGAAGGTTATTAGTGGTTTTGAAGAGGCTCTTTAGGCACCATTTGGAAGATTCAATGAATATGGACATTTTGGAAGGGACACTTAAGAATCTCTTGGGAAATTATAAATAAGGCCTAGAAATGTTTTTGAAATGACACTTTGACTCTTTAAAACTAATTGGAAGAGGAGAAGAAGACTTTGAGAAGAATAAGAAGGCTTGGGCGTGAACCCCAAGGGGGGCGACAAGGTGAGAGAGAAGGAGAGAGAGTGAGAGATTTCTTCTTTTCTCTTCACTTTGTTCTTAGAGAGGATTGTAAGGGGATTGTGTTTGCCATACAAGGAGAGTTTGATTTCCATCTAAGATAGGTATTTTAGTTTTATTTTGATTTGGATCTAGTACTTTGTTTGTATTGTTTCAAAGTCTTGTTCAATGAAAACATTTTGTTATTTCTCTATGTGTAGTGATTAGTTTTCTTCACTCTTCCCTCTTGTAATGAATTAGTATGCCTGTGTAGGATATACAATTGAATAGAGTGAGAATATATTGTGATTATTTTACTTTGTTCTTTACTTACATGTAAACTTGATCAACTTGCATGTTAAAATTTTTTGTGAGAACATGTAAGATTCGTGATGGTGTTGTCTCAATCAATAGTGGTAGAATCACATGAGATTCTATGGATGAGAATGTAGTCTATATGGTTGAGTACAAATAAATAAGGAAATAATCTTTGATGGGTGTAGAATTAGAAGACATTAGAGTGACAGGCTAAAGCCCCCTAATTTGGTCTATTATTTTAGGTTTTTATGTAAGATGTTAGCCTCCAGGAAGAAGGATAAGAGAGAACTCTAAAGTGAGAGCTAGTATCTTACCTACCTACCCCATCTTCAGAACTATTCAAATTTTAGATTAACTAATATTCTTTATAGCATCTCTAGTAAGGGTAAAGAATATATATGCTCTTATTTGTCACAATGTCTCTCATTAATTATTTTACTTTTATGTCATTAATTTCGTTGCATGAGGAAGAGTACTTTTAATATATTAAACCCCACTTACTGATTTTCACTAAGTATTTTAGTTTTTGATTTTTACTAAGTATTTTAAAGTACTATTGTAGTGATAATTGTAGGATAAAATTAAACCCAAACTTTTATCGACTTTCCAAGCTAGGACGTGTTATTTTAGAGTAAAACTTCTCTTTAAAGCCGGCGTGATTAACCTCAATCTCCGTGAGATCGATATTTGGGGCTTAATCAGAAAGCTCTATATTACTTGATAATGATACATATACTTGCATAGAAGCCCTAATATTTAAAAATATTATTAAAATCTTACTTTGCTTGGGAACAAGTTTGGGATCAAGTTTTTGACGCCATTGTCGGGGATAAAATCTTCAAGAAGTGGTGTCAACTTCAAAAATCCTTGCATATAGAAAAAATTAGGATCAACTCCCAATGTCCAAAGATACCCAAAATTCCTTAAATTTCTAACTTCTCACCAAACATCATTTCAACCCATTTTAAATTGTCCAAATGACCCATAAATTCTCAAAATGACCCTAATGCTCAAAACATCCATTTTTTCACCACAAATAATTTCAAAACTCCTTCAAAATTTCCAAGTTGTCATAGAATACCACAAGCTCTCCAAAATTAACCAAATTGACACAAATTTCCCAAAATTACCAAAGTAGCCCAAAATCCCCAATTTTCACCAAAGCCATCCCAAACTCTTTCTCACCATACAGAAACTCAACTCTGCAAAATTCAAGCCCAAAATAAATTATCTTTTCATGGCAATCCCTCATATTCTGTTAAGCTAACCATAATTAAATATAAAAGCCCATCTTTCTAAAGCTTTCCATAAAAATTTTTAATAGCCCACAACCCAAGCCTAAACTTTGAAATCCAAAGGCCGACATGAAAAACTCATTATCCACTTTTTTATTTATCACACATCTAATTAAATCAAACCATGCTCATGCCATACATGCTTAAGCCCCATCAAAATTTAGTATTTTGACTTCACCCCACTAAAAATCCAAAATTACTAAATACCTTTCTAATGAAAACTAATCATGACCCATGCATGTCATGAAATCATCCATGGGCATCATATGGTTGTCGGTCGTCAACATGGAAAAGTTGTTGGTTTAAGATATATATATATATATATATTTAAAGTGGAATTTTAAAATACAAGACCTAACTGATCTCATACAGACAATAATTTAAGTAAACGAGCACAACACCAAGAGTCATGCACCTGTCCCGAAGAATAGATGACTTACGAGATAGTGGGGCTCGATTAAATGAAGTAATGATATTATGACATCTGTTTGGTCTGCGAAACCTTTTCTGTTGAACGACAAGTTCTCTTATCTAATGTAAAAGATTAGTCAAGGTTAATATTACCTGTGTTCTTAAAATAAGGGCAAGCCTCTATAGTTAATTATATTCTAAATGACTGAAGTCATTAAAAAAACTCTTGATTTAAATTAGAGGTATTTGTTTTCATGAATCTCAAAAGTTTAGGATTTTAAGGTTGGACATAGGAAATTTCAAATGAGAAAAGGCTCAAAATAGGAACAGTTATTTTGGAATCCAAAGGAAGAAAACTAGATATGTCATAGAGCCTGAGGAGAAGTCCCAAGCTATCCTATGGTTTAACCTCAATTTTGAGGAAATTATATTAGACGTTTTATCCTTCCAATTTTATTATTTTGGGCTTAAACTTGCATGATGCTTTCATGCAAATAGCCTAGAATATAGGAAGGTTTATGTCGTAACGAAGACGACCTTGGAGCATAAAGCGAGTTAGAGCTTTTATTGCACACATGGTTGTGCAAAGGCGTAAAGATAAGTTGAAAATTTATGTCATACTAGACGAGCTACCTCAAATTCCTATTGCTTTTTATTTAATTCTATGGAAAGGTTTGTTGATGACAATCTTGTCTGCTCTCTCAAAGATATTCTGTCGTATATCCTGTTCATGTTGCCCACAGAGTTTGCTCCAAGCTCCTCGTTGAAGGGATGACTCCAGGTGCAAGGTTTTATGATTTTGTAGTATATATGTCAGGTTTGTTGTTGTTTAAGTGTTTTTAGGGGGAATTTTAATTTATGTTAAGCGACGCTATTAAGATTCTGTAGCTCTATCATCCCGGTATCACTATTTTATCTAAATTTTAATCAGTTTAAACAAGTTATCAAGCTCATTTAAGCCTGGAGAACTCTCATTAGCAACCATAGGTAAACTCATTCAAGAAATCCTTGTAAACCCAAAAGGAGTGTAATGTTCGTTCATTTCTTTGAAAGTTTATGTTTAATTTTTGAAAGTATGTTTTTCTTATTTTTCTTTTTTGTTTGGTTTTGCATATAAAATAAATAAATGCAGGCAAGAAAATGTTGTATGGTAAGTAAAAGAACTGTAGTACCTAAAATGTAAAAGTTTACTTGGGCCTTTGTTGTCACTGCATGGTTAGTATCATAAAATAAAGTAAATTTTTTAGGGAATTTAAATAAATTATGGGAGAATAAAACATGAACATTCAATATGAAAAGTTGAAAAGTGTGTAGCAAGAAAACATGAGTAAGTAAAAGAAAACTCGTAGACACAAATGAAAGTTAGAGACTAACTGTAAGACATTGTTAAAGGTGAGGACTCAGAGTTTCCCAACCTTGAGTAAGAACTACCAACCGAATAATCTATGGTGGGCAGTCTCTAAACTCGATCCAAGTGATAAACTCTATATCTTTAGAAGTTTTCACTTTAATCTTCATGCATGTAGAATTAACTTTAGCAGGCAAAAGTAGTTATATTGTGAAAAGGATTGATCTTTGAGATATTTTTGCAAAGTAGTATAATCCATAGATTAATTACTCTAATCAAGCTAGGACTACTGACAATCTATGAGTATCAAAGGTAGCAATATTATCAAGTGTCGATGGATAATATCATCAGTCCTATCCTTTCCCCTTATTGAAGGTCCTTGAGGTAGGAGATATTATCCCAAATTCCACTTTGTATTGCTTGTTTAGCACTCATTAGCATTATCTTCATCTCCCTAGCCACCTAGACCTCAGACTTACACAAGCCTGATGATCCATATGTGGAAAAAATCAAATATCTCAATTTTTTCACTAGGAATTAAATACCTTAGGGAAGACTCAAATCCTTGAGCATTGGGTCATAAATGTAGGATAAGTAGTGTAGAGCATTTATTGATTTGGGTGAATTACTGGGTCCCGAGGCATAGCTTGATGGGTCCCTCAGGGTTTTAAGGATTGTATTCTTGAACAAAGCATAATAGGTTCAGTTATCCTTCAGAATATCCAAAAAGATTATAGAAGTGCTCGGGACACAACCCTAAATAACTTTTAAAGTCTTCTGAATCATTTTGAGTTCATTTAAACTTATTACGTTCATAAATTAATCATCCAAAGCTAAATTAAGATTCATTTGTGACATTTTAACTTGTGCTCAATGAACCTTGATGATTTAATTGTCCCATAAGTGAGGTAATTAGGTATTTACTTAAAATTCTACTTAAGAATTATGTGAGTGGATGCACTTAAGGGCAAGCTGAATTATTAAGGTCCCCGTGGTAATAATTAAAGCTAGGCTTGTAGTGCTTTCAAGGTATTCATGATTGACTATATTTTCTTTTCTAAACCTCTTTAAGCAGACTGAAATCAAGCCTAGTTCACTACTAAGTCCTTATGTTTTTATTTATGGATAAACTTGTAGTAAACAAAAATGTCGGATTAAATGGATTTAATTTTTTTTTGAATGGTCATGCTTATCATCTAATCACTGATTAAGGGCTTTGAATGAGTAAGTTATCATCTTCCTAGCTCAAGCCCATTGTTTTGGGATCATCAAATTAGATCAACTTCTAAGTCACAGTAATTTAGGAAAATTACAATTTTTCCCCTGTTGTAGGAAAGTGATGAGTTAGTTTCTATCTCTTAAACCCTTATGTTTCAAACATGTAAGAGAGTTCATCATGATCAATATTTCCCATTTACGCTTTGATTTAACCTAAAATTTAATTTGAGCTTCAAATTCCATAATCAAAATTTTGCCCTTAGGGCTTTTCCACTTCATAATTTGTTAAATTTAACTCAAATGAGTTTGGAACCTTGTTGATACACCACTCATGGGTCAATTAGAATATCAGATGATAAATTATAATTTTTAAATTTTTATTTAATTTTTAATAAATAATTTTACCCAAAAATAGGGATTTTCAATGTTAATTCATTTAATTAACAAAAAAAAAAATCCTATAACCTTAGAAAAATTTTTGGAGGTTCACCTAAATGGCTAGATCAGAGGACCTTTAAGAACAAATTTCATAATTTTTTTTAGTTTTATTTTAATTATTACAATTTTTTGTTAATTTTGGTAGTTAATTAATTATAAAATATAATATAATCTTAAAAATTACTTTTTAAATTTTTCTTCAGTTCCTCTGAGTTCAAAGAACTCAAAAATAAATTTTAGCTTTTTGTGATTTTTATTTTATTTATTGTAATTATTTTAATGCAAAATTAACTAAAATACATTTTAATCAATTAAAAATCTATAAATTTATTAAGAAAATTAGGAAAATAATTATATGTGGTCCCAAGTGATCAGGGAACAATTTGTGACATTTTGATGCATTTTTTTATTTTTATGTTTTTTTGGTTATTTTAATTATTTTTAAATTAAAAAAGAGCTACAAAATGAAATTTGAATTTTAACATCAATTTCATTTTTCTTGAGTGCCCCTGGTCACAAGGATCACTCCGAACCACTTTACATAATTTTCTGAATTAAATTTTATTTATTATAATTATTGTAGTGTAAAAATCTCATTTACTTAGAAAAATAGACTTTGATATTAAAGATAATTCAAATGAGTCCAAACTATTTCAAGGGTTTAATATATTTATTATCTTCACCGTGGATCATTTTTTGTGATTTTTTGAATTATGTTTTATTTTCTCAATCATTCATGAGTTTTAATGATTTTAATATAAGAATATTTACCTTTACTTATTTGAACTCCATTTATTATTTCGTAAGATCCTCTGACTACAGTGAATCTAACACAGCAAATCTTGTATTTTTCTGATTTATGTTTTATTTTTTATGAATTATTTAATTGAAATAAAGGTACTTAGCATGGAGAATTAGAACTTTAAATCTTAGGGTGGAAAAATCGGAGAACACTCCTAAGCACATGAAGATCAAGCCTTTTAAATTTCATGTCATGGTCTTTTATGTCATGGTTGTTAATATTTAATTATTTATGATTAAAATAAGCCTAAGTAAAACTAAAAGACATGGCAAACAATGTTAATTTTTGGATCATAATATTCTCCTCTATTCACGTAGCACAGACTCCTCTATTCATTGAGCAAAAAAGTATTTTTATTTTATTTTTATAAATTTTCTACACTAAGTTATGATTTCTCAAAGTTTTTGAATTTCCCAAAATACCCCTAAATTTGCAAAAAAATACCAAAATACCCTTCATATCCCAAAAAATTCCTAAAACCTCCCAAATCATTACAAACCTCCTCTAAACCAGTCCTAACCACGTAATGTGATCTAACTACGTAATGTGATCAATTTGACCAAATTGACCATTTTTTACCAAAATCCCAATTTTTCCCCTAAATTTCCTAAAATCTCAAAAATTACTCCAGAAATTCCTAAAATCCCCAAATTCACTCAAAAGGTCCCCAAAATCAATTTGAATCACCGAGTTTTTTAATTATTCCCAAATCCACCAAATTGGCCTAAATTTCCCAAATTGCCCTTAAAGGCCAAAAAACCATAATTTGCACCCAATTGATCAAATTGACCCCCAATTTTCATTCAATTATCTCCTAACCTACCCAATTTCAAAGTCTAAACTCAATTTCAATTAAACCCAAGTCCAAATTGATTAGCCCATGGTTAAGTTCAATTTAAATCCTTCAGGCAAATTTTAAAAGCACATAATCATATGCATTTTCAAAAGCCCGAAAGCCCATGACATTGATTTTAAATGGCCCAAATTAAGCACACATAACAAAAATCCATGCTTCATCATCTCACTTCAATTTAAATTATTTCATCATGGCATCATACCAAGCATACTATACATGCATTTGAATTTTTATCTAAATTGGGCAGCATGACATTTTTCTTTAAATAAAAAAAATTCCATTTGCATGAAACCTGCTCATGACTTCATACATGGCATGGAATGCCTCATGAAGCCTTCCATGGAAATCATGAGGTCAAACATACCAAATTTGGCAAAAAGAGGTGACCACTCCCTCTCCCTCTTTCAGTTGAACTTTCCATTTTCATGCAACAATTAAACCTTGCCTCATGACCAAGCTAATCATTTGACCTCACCCAAACCTTCCTTAGGGTCAGTCAAAGCACCCTAACCAATTTGGGACTATACTTAGCCACTTGACCAAGGGTGTGAACCCAACCTAGCTCACTTAGCCTAAACCTCATTTTCCCCTTGGTTCTTCACCTTGGAGCTTACCTAAAACCAAATTGAGCAGAACATTCAGTCCCTTTGACTTTCTTGAGCTTGGAGGTGACCTAACCCTTGATGGTCAGCCACCCAGCTGCTGAAAAACCTCATGCTCGAGACGGGCCAAATGGCAAAAACCAAAAATTCAACTCACCCAAGCTGGCTCACTCCAATTGTCCATCATAACTTTTCTTCCATCCACCTAAGCGGCTACCTTGCCACCATGGCATGCCCTGTTGCCCACCATAGCCCCCTCTATAACTAGAGGACCTCCCATGACTAAATAAAGGAGAGTACTCAAACCTGAGAAAAACTCAGTCAAATTTTTACCAAACCCGTTTCCAACTCTGAGAAGCCAATCCCCATCATTTTTCTGCCCTAATTTCCACTAATTAGCCCTAATTTCAAATTTAAAAATCATAACTTTTCACGGCCATCCCTTCAACTCAATCAAATTCCCAAACTAACTCACTCATAAGCTTCAACAGTGCAAGAGAGGAAGTTTCCCACCAAAAGCCTCATCATTTGAGCCCTTTGTCATAGATCTAGACCAAGCCCGTGTCACCCTTTGATCGAATTCCTATCTGGACCTTATACCAGAGGAAGGTGACACTTCGAGGAGATTCATTGGACTCCACTGAAGCTACTGCAAACACCCAATCAAGGCCTCACCTTTTGGGTAAAGGTATGGATCACCAACCCAAATTTTTGGCTCAGTTTCACCATTTGTGAAGAAAAGTTTAATTTCATTAGCATGTAACTGTATAGATGTGTTTGAATTAACTAGATGATGGTGTAGGAACAAACCCTGCATGATTTAGTTGAGAATCGATCGAGAAATTAAGTTTAGAAAGTGAGCGGTTTATGGGTAAGTCATTTGGGGACGATGACCAGGAGCCATTCAAACGCATTTGTATCAGACGAACAGATCGTATTGCACTGAATGGATCAAATGGAAGATAAAGGGAAGACGTGTGGCAGCTGACTCAGAAGGCGACATCTAATAGCAAGATGATGCATGGAGCTTTGACCGATCACAGGTTGCGCTTGCGCTGACGTTGAAAAATAGAAAAATAGGCTTTTTTATTTTATTAATTTTGAAAACTTTGAAAATTCATAACTTGGTATAAAAGCATCATAGAAATAAAATAAAAATACTCCTATACTTAGTAAATAAAGGAGAATCATGTGGACTAAAGATCAAAATTATTTAACTTATATTTATTTTTCAATTAATTAAATCCCCTAAACCGTCATTAAATCTTAATTACTTAAATATTAATCACTTAAATATTAATCACCACAAAATGAAATTTTAGGGGTTTGCTCTCTCTATGATTGGGAATGTTCTCTAGTTTTTCCAAAGTCATAGAGCACTTCTAGCATGCTGAACCCTAATTTCCAAAGTTAAGTCACCCTTTTGATTAAACTAATTATATAAAATAAAATAAAAGTAAAAATAATATAAGGTTTACTTTGGTAGGTTCACTGTGGTCAGAGGGGTGTAAGAAAAAATAAGACATAAGTTTAAATGTTTTTAAAATACAATTTCCCAATTTAAGTCATTAAAATTCATAAAAAACTAAATAAATAAAATATAATTCAAAAGATCACAAAAATTGATTTACATTGAAGAAAATGATCACCTTATTTTTTGAATTTTTTGAATAAAATGAGATTTTAGCACTAAATTAATTATAATAATTAAAATATAACTCAAAAAATTTTGAAAAGTGGTTTGGAGTGTTCCTTGTGACCTGGGGCATCTAAGAAAAATAAAAGTGACGTTAAAATAAATAGCCCATTTTTGGTCTATTTTTTATTTTAAAATAATTAAAAATTAAAAAAATCACAAAAAAACAAAAATGCATCAAAATGTCTCTATTTATTCTCTGACCACTTTGGATCAATTAGAATATTTTTTTTTAATTTTCTAAATAAAGATATGTATTTTTAAATGCCTAAAAATGTATTTTCTTAATTTTTACTAAAATAATTATAAAAAATAAAAAAAATTAGGAAAATACAAAATAAATATATCTAAGTTCCTTGAAGCCAGAGAGTTCAATTAAAAACATAAAATTGATTTTTCAAAATAAAATGCATTTTTTATTTAATTAACCACCAAAATAAACAAATAATTAAAAAAATAAGAATATAATTAAAAAATTCATGCAATTTGGTCCTAGTTCTCTGACCTAACTGAACCCCCAATAATTTTCCTAAGAATAGAAACTTTAGTTTGATTATTTAAATGAATTAACATTGTAAATTCCCCTTTTTGGATTAAAATAATTATAAACATAAAATAAAAATCATAAAAATATGATTTCTTCTCTGGTACCTTAATTAACCAATGAGAGCTAGGTTACCAAAATTTCAAGCCCATGTGAATAAAATTAAAAATTTATGAAAAAGGAGCCTTAGGGACAAAATTGTAATTTAAATCTTTTCACCCCCTAATTAAAATTTAGGGTGAGCTAAAGGTTTAAAGGGTAATATTTGAGCCTAAGCAATATTCTAAGGTGATTGAAACATGTGGGTAAGAGGTAGAAACCAAATAACCTCATTTTTAGAAAAGTATTGTATAACTATAATTATTTAGATTGTTGATCATTGAATGAATTAAATGTTTAGTTCAAAAGTTAGGAAGTCAATTATCCACTAAACCATGAATCTCAAACCAATGGTTTAATATGATTTTTTCTAAAATTGCACATCTACCCCTGATGTAATTTGAGCTTTGTATTGAGGTAAGTTCAATCTAGAGAAACTTGACGGTTAGTTGGAAGATAAACAATAATTAATCTCATTCGAGCACTACAAGATCAAGCTTGCTTGTACCTCCTTCATGGGCTAATTGAGATATAAAATTGAGCAAAATTTAAACCTAACAAACCTCCGGGTGATTTATTTAACAACATAATAAGTTTAAATGAGCTTAAGATAGTCTAAAAAAATCTTAAGAGCTATTTAAGGCTATGCTCCGAACACTTATAATTTTTTGGGGATTTTGAAGAACAATTGAACTTATTATGCTTTGTTTAAGAAAATCATCCTTAAAACCTTTAGGGACCGACCAAGTTATGAATTGTGGTTTTTTTTAAGTTTAATCATTAAGGCTTCATTGCTACTTAGTAGTTGTTTGTTAATTTTACTTTGTAATATATACATGATTGTGAATGCTAACATTTCAGCGTAAGCAGCGAGAAGATGATAGGTACGCATTTATAGTTTATTATTATCATTTTATTTGTGCAGTTTGTTACCACTTTAATGTATTATGCATGCTTAGTTGAAACACTTTTTAAAAGCCAGAACAACAATTTTTAAAATTAAGATAAGCATTTTCAAAATTAAACAACATTTTAAAAAACAAATAACAACATAATACATCCATTTGAATTTATGAGAGTCCTTCAGATGAAGTAACCTAAGGTTGCTAATGAGATCTCCCCAATTTAGATGAGTTTAACAACTTGTTTAGACTAAGTAAGTTCAAAAGAAAATAGTGGTACTAGAATGAGAGAACCATGGGATCCTAACCGGTGTCTCTCTAATAAACTTTAAATCCCCCCCAAAACACTTGAACAACAACAACAACAAAAATTAACACAAACTATAAAACTTTAAACTTAAAGAGCTGAAGTTGTCACTTCGACGAGGAGCTTGGAGCATTCTCTGTAGGCAGTATGTGGAGGACGAGTCTACAACAACATAACTTTTCTTAGAGTTAAATAACAAACCATAGGACTTTGAGGTAGCTCATCTGGTAAGACATAAATCCTCAACTCATCTTTAGGCCTTTGCACAATCATGTTGTGCAATTTAAGCTCTAACTTGCTTAGGCTCCTAGGTTGTCATTCATTACAACATAAACCCTCCTTTCTTTCAGGCTATTTGTATGATCATATCATGCAAGTATAAGCTCTAAATAAATAAAATTGGCAGGATGAAACATCAAATAACATTTTTTGTCAAAATTGAAGCCAAATAGTAGGATAGTGTGAGAAGTCACTGGGGTTTCCCAATGATCAGCGACATCTCCAATCTTTCATACCTTTGGATTACTGAAAATAAATGCTCCTACTTGGTCCACCCCCTTTTGAATTTTTAATGTCCAGTCTTGAAAACTTAAACTTTAAAACTCTTGTGGGCAAAACCACTGATCTAAAATGAGACTATTCTTAAGTGACTTTGGTCACTGAAGATGTAATTAACTATAGGGGCTTTGGAATCGAGCTTAATATACCCTATTTACTCTTCTATAATAATTGGGAGAATTTGTCGGTGAATATAAATGATTTGCATAGCAGAACAGATGTAATCAATTCTGTAGTTTATTTAATCAAACCTTACTATCATGTAATTTTTCTATCCCTCGGGATAGTTACATCGCTTTTGGTGTTGCGCTCGTTTATTTGAACTTTTGCATATATGAGATCTATATTCCAAGAAAGAGCAACTCATGGCTCCTTACATGTTAACAAAACAAAAAAGGGGTACAAAGTGAGTACAAAGGGGGTGGGGGATGATAATTCCCCATATAAAAAAAGAAAATACATAGGGGGTCATATATAAATATATATATACATATGAAACTTTAATCATATATATAAATACCATCTGTATGAGTATATATATATGAAACACCAAAAGAAAAAGGACAAAGATTACAACAATCTGCAGAAAGACAGATTAAAAAGATCACCCTTGAGAAGTAACTGAAGCGGGGGGGGGGGAACCTCCTTGGATAAGTTGGGTCTATCTGCCTCAGCACTAGCCTGAGCAAGCCAATGAGCAGGTCTGTTACCTTCTCTATGTATAAAACTAAATTTCAGATTAATACCTGGGAGTTATAAGAAATTCTATTCTTCCATTTCAGAATGTGCCAGGGGCAGGTTATGGTATTAAGGAGAATGCTAATCATGACCTTGGAATCAGTCTCCACAATAAGGTTGTGAAATTTGACCTTGGATGCAATATGGATGGCCCAAAAGATAGCCAAAGCCTCAGCTTCTAGAGCATCAACAACAAAGACAGGAGATAGGAAATGTAAGAGACAAGTACCATTTGAATTCCTGAAAACTCCTCCTATGCCAGCAGTGGATCTGTAGAAACTGCCATCAGTGTTAGCTTTCAGCCAACCAGCAGAAGGTTTGATCCAAATAACTAGGGGGTGCTCCAAAATTGGCTGATTAGGCAAAGAGTTCTTAAAAAGACCAAGAAAAGCTATCCAATGAGTAATTTTTTTCATAAAGACTCGGCTAAACAGTTAGCAGCCACCTTAGAGGGATGTGGTAAGTGTTCCTCAAATTTGGCCTTATTTCTAGCCATCCAAGTGAACCAAGCTACCACACATGGTATCACCAAAAGTTTTAATTAAAGCCATTCATTCCAACAAGAAAAGAATTTCTGCCATGTGAGATTGATGGTTTGTACTTTCAAATTTCTGAGGACAATTAACCAAATCTGCTGGACAAACTAACATTGAAAGAAGAGGTGATCAGTTGTTTCCTCTTGGCCTTTACAAAGAAGACAACAAGAAGGGCCTCTCAATCCCTTCAATTTTAGAATATCATCAGTTGGGAGGCATTTAGAGAAGATTCTCCAACAGCAAAAAGACATAGATGGGGAGAAGAAAGTATTCCAAATAGATTTCCCCCAGAGAAAGCTCTCTCCTTTATGAAGTTGGGAATAAATATAAGCAGTGGTAGACTGGGAGACCACTTTATTGGAAATAAGTTTATCTTTCTTAGAAGTATCAACAGGAATGTTGTTAATCCTGTGAATGGTAAGGTTATCCAGAATGTTGTTTAAAGCAGTAAAATTCTACTGATTATCATTCCAGCAATCTGAAACTTTGGAAGAAGTTGGATAGGTTACATTAATCTTGTCAACAAGCTTCCCATCCCCCATCCAGTTATCAAGACAAAAATTAAGATTCCCCTCTCCAAGGTCCCATATAAAGTAATCTTCAGCTTTGTTTTTATATTTGATCATATGGGACCAATTTCTGGAGTCTCTCAATTTAGAGGTAGCAAGAGTGGGATGTGAACCTCTACAATACTTGCCTTTAACAAAGATTGCCCAAAGGGACTCTTGAGCTCTAAAATCCATAACTTGCAAAAATTAATCTGATGTAGATGCTTGAAACTTCTGAAACCCAGACCCCCATTGTGAGTTGGTTTGCAGATGGAATTCCAATTTGTCCAATATTTCTGGGTTCTTTGTCCTGACCAAAGAAATCTGTTGAAAGTTTTTTCAAGAAGGTGTTGAGTGCTCTTTTTCATAGTTTCCATTTGGAGAATGTAGGAGGGGAAGGCAGATAGGACATGTTTTAGGAGGGTAATCCTTCCTCCATTAGATAAAAAAGAATTAGTCCAGTTAGTAAACTTAGCTTGGATCTTAGTAACCACTTCACCAAATTTGATTTGTCTTGTCCTTCCTTACAGTAAATGAACCCCCAAATATTTCAGATGAGAGTGGGGGGTTTGAAATCCAGTAAAATTAGAAACCCATTGTCTGAAAGGTTGTTTAACACCTTTGTTGTAGTAAATGCTGCATTTTTATTTATTCAGCTGCAGTCCAGAGCATAACAGAAAATCTTTGAGCAGGGTTTGGATTTATTTGGTAGCAGGTTTAGTAGCCTTACAGAAAAGAATAACATCATCTGTATATGAAAGATGGCTGATGGCAATATTTGAGTTATGCTTGAAAAGGTTGTGAGGAGATATGTTTCGAATTTGGTTGAGAATAAGAGAAAGGTAATCAAAAACTAGAATCAGTAAAGAAACCATGTGTCTTTCCATTGATGAGAATAGAGTGGGCATTATTCTTCAGCCATCTTCTGATTAAGATTATGAAATCCATATTAAAACCTCTAGCATGAAGAACCTCCTCAATGAAATCCTAGTGAATGGTGTCATAAGCTTTGCAAATATCCAATTTGTAAATCAGATTTCCTCCTCTGCATCTTTTATCCAAATCTTGGAATAATTCCTGGGCTAAAAGAACATTGTCCACAATGCTTCTCCCTTTGATGAAGGCAGTTTGGTTGTTGCTGATGAACTTATTTAGATGAGGTTGAATTATGGCCACCAGAATCTTTCTAATAAATTTAGAAATCACACTGGTGAGACTTATGGGTCTGAACTGATCCCATCTGTTACAAACAGTCTCTTTCGGGATGAGGACAATGGTGGAAGAAGTGAAATACTTAATGGGGTCAAGACCAGTGAAAAAGGCCTGCACAGCATCAATAACATCATATTTAATGACATTCTAAGCTGATTTGTAAAAGGCAGTAGAAAAGCCATCTGGACCTACTGCTTTATTGCTATCAATAGAGTTTAAGGCAATCTTGATCTCTTCTTCAGAAGGAATGTCACCAAGCTTGAGAGTATAAATATAATGTCTGCAATGGTCAAACAGATTGCCTTTAACTTCAGTCCTAGCCACCTCACTTCTAGTGAAGAGCTTTTGTTAATGCTCAACAGCATTATCAACAATGTCTTGGGAAGTAATCAGCCAGTGTCCCTTGGAATCCTTGATCTTATGAATCTCATTACATTTCCTCTTGTGATTGATAATAGCATGGTAATATCT
>NW_018251979.1:4123-23515 GCF_001263595.1 Phalaenopsis equestris | reverse complement strand
CAAACAGAAATAATTTTGAGCAGCTTTCTGATGAAGAAGTTGTTCCTGCAAGTGAATAGCATTGAGAAGGCTTTCATTAGCAATATATAGATCAGTTTTAGGATTAAGATTAATTTTGGATTCTAAATCATTTACAATGGCTTCAGCTTCCACCACCCTAGTGTTTAAATTGCCAAAAGTTTGCCAATTACAGGCTTTGAGTTTAGCAGCAAGCCTTTTATGCAGAATCCATAATTTCACCTAAGGATTGTTATTGTGATAGCTGGCCCAAATAGAACTAACTTGATTCATAAAGTCTGGGTGGGATGACCAGACATTTAAGTATCTGAAATTAGTTTTGGTGGGGTTTATAGAGCTGCTGATGGAGATCATAAGAGGTATGTGATCTGAACCAGACATGGATGAATGGGAGACAGTGGTATGTAAAAAGTCATTAAGCCAGTTATCATTAGCAAGAGCTTTGTCAATTCTTTCCTAAACATTACCTTTTCTCCAAGTGATTCTGTGGCCAGAGAAACCCAAATCATAGAGTCTAGACATATGCATATTATCTAAGAAGAAGTTTATTTTGTTAATATCATAAGGTCTGCCTCCAAACTTTTCATCAGGGGAAGTCATGCAATTGAAATCTCCACAAACCAGCCATTTTGAGGAGGTATTTAGGCTCAGATTAAGAAGCTCCTTCCAAAGCTCTACTCTCCCAGCAGAAGAACTAGTGGCATAGACAAAAGTTGCATGAGCAAAGTGGCCAGCCATAGACAGTGATACATGTAAAAATTGAGGGTGATCTAAGAGGATTTTCCAAGTGACTTCTTTCTTGCATAGTAACCAAATCTTATTATTATAATTAGCAGCAAAATAAAACCCAGGAAATTTTTTAAAGATTCTATCCTTGTGCTTAGAAAACATGGGTTCCTGAAGAGCAATACACCAAAACTTGTACATCCTATTTAGATGCAATAATCTGCTAAGGGACCTAAGATGTGTCAACCCCTAATATTCCAGCCAAGGAGGTTAACCACTAATCATTTTTCCTCTACTCCTTGTTCTAGGAAGAGATTCCAAAATTTTAGACATGAGTTCTCCAGAGGTAGCAGCTTTTTGCTTCAGCTAATGCATCAACTTCTTTTTCTTTTTGGACTGATGGATCTGCCATTCTTCATCTAGGTTTAAGTTCAAATTTTGAACCACATTATCCTCCACAACATTATTATTATTAGACTACAGTGCAGGAAGGTCAATATAATCCTTATTTGAAGGAGTCAAAGTTAAGTCTTTGGGCAAAATAGCTGTTCCCAATTCAGAACACACTGCAGGGGTTTCACATGAAAAAGAGGGAACCTCAAGGGGTGTAAGGAGAGGGGGCAAAGGGATCAGGTCAGTGGAAGGTTCAGAGGAGATATTAAATTAAATATATTTTCCACAAGCACAGACATAAAATGTTTGGCGGCCGACAAAGCATAGGGCTCACATTCATCTGAAGAGGTGAAAAGCGATGTTGAGATAAGTGTAGGATTCCTTACTCCATTTAAGGTGGCATCACACCTATCTCAAATTGTAGATTTGAGAATCATATACCCTACTACATTTAAGGTGGTCTCACACCGATCTCGAAGAGATGAGAATAGGATGCCTTACTCTATTTAACGTGGTCTCACACCCATCTTGAAGAGATTAGAATAGGATGCCTTACTCCATTTAAGCTAGTCTTATACCTATCTCAAGAGATGGGAATCTAAAATTAGGTACTGACCCCAAGATGGAAAATGGAACTTGGGTACCAACCCTAAAAGGATGAGAATCAGAAGCCTTACTACATTTAAGGTGGTCTCACAATGATCTTGAAGAGAAGAAAATAAGTTGTCTTACTCCGTTTAAGGTGGTCTTATACCTATCTCATAAAGGTGGGATTCATAAAAATGGGAATTGGAATTTGAGTACCAACCTAGAAAGGAGCAGAATCAAAAGCCTTACTCCATTTAAGCTGGCCTCACACCGATCTTGAAGAGATGATAATAGAATGCCTTACACCATTTAAGGTGGTCTTATACCTATCTCAAAAAGGCGAGAATCAGAATTTAGGTAATGGGGATTGAAATTTGGGTACCAACCCCAAAAAGATGAGAATTAGAAGCCTTACTCCATTTAAGGTGACTTTACACCAAAGAGATGAGAATAAGATGCATTATACTTATCCCTGAAAGGTGGGGAATCAAAATTTAGTTACTGACCCAGAAATGGGAATTGGAATTAGGGTACCAACCTTGAAAGGATGAGAATCAGAAGCCTTAATCTATTTAAAGTGGCCTCACACCATCTCAAAGAGATGAGAATAGGATGTCTTACTTCATTTAAGATGATCTTATACCTGTCCCGGAAAGGTGGGAATTAGAATTTGTGTACTGACCCCAAAATGGGAATTGGAATTTGCATACCAACCTGGAATGAGAATCAAATTTAAGGTACCGACCTCAAGATTTTGATTTCAATTGAGAAGGAATGTCTATAGACCTACTTTACAACTCAAGAAGGGAGGAAAGTTTCCTGACATTTAGTGAGAATCTATGGAGACTCACGGAGAAATGAATTATGGAAAATTCAAGATCATGAAGATTGTGGAAAGTTCATGAGATTTCGTGAGAGTTTGGAATTTGAGATATTTTCTTTTCTTTAAGTTTTAAAATTTTATGTTGTTTTGACATCTTGTCTCATTTCCTGTTTGTTTGTTTCATTTTTCTTCTATTTTATGAATTTATTTTATTGTCATTTATTCAGCATTACATTTATATCATTCTTTTTTCAACATTACATAAATCGATAAACCGAGCCAAGCTCAATTTAGTGGCTGTCATAGTCAATTGCACAGAAATTGAAAGTAAAATACAACATGCTCATTTCCATTTAATTGCTTAAAGAAGTACACCATGTGATTCCACATATATAGAAATATACCAAAAGGATTTCTAACATCAATCTTCTGGAAAGCATACTTAGACACTTTGATTCTGAGTGGATATCCTCTAATTCTTTGTATCATTTCTCAAAATTGCAACCATTTCTTTTCATCCATGTATGTCCAGTAATAGCATCATCTTATAAGCCACCATCAGAAGTATAATTTTGTATAGGTGTGCATTAGAGGTGTGATACCTCTCTGCAGCTTACTGCTGAAAAGGCTGCAGGCTCTCAGGATGTAGATCTGACACGTACTTAAATGACCTCTACTCTTCCCTCATTCTTTGGAAAGTGATCAAGATCCTATGATAGGGAACTGTCGGAATGCAGTGCTTGGCCACATCGGCATCGTTGCCCTTCAGCACCAGGACTAAACCTAAAGGTAAAGTTATTTCTTCCGACCCTCAGAATTCAGCTAAGCTAACTAACCGGAGGTACGTTCTGAACATTATGTTGCACTAATTAATGAAGGACACTGTGTAGAAGGGCCTTGTGAAGTCTTGGTGATCTATGTGAGGTCAGATACAGTTGCCCTCTTCATATTTGTTGATGATGCGGCTATTGGGCAAAAAATCAGTAGGCAACACGTGCCAACACCATTTGCTTGATCATTCTCTTTATCAGTCCCGACATCGGATCGACCTGATCATGAATAACTATTCCTGGCGAGTTTCCTTCACTGTCTTTGGCAAAATTTTAGCAGTAACCAGATTGTATTATTATTCTTCCTTTTCCTCACATCCACTTTTGAGGCTCTGAATAAGTCTTCCTTCTCAATTGGCAAATGCAACCCAAGGCTCTGAGGTGGAAAACACATTGCACAATCTGCTCTTGCTCGTACTTGGAGAACACATTTGTATGTAACTCCAAGCCTTCCAAAATATTGATGTATCTGCTCTGTATCTTTTGGAAATACTCGAAAACCCGCTTTTCCACCTTCTCTATTCTTTCCAATTCAAGCTTTGGGATAATCTACAACTGTTAGGGTCTACTGACAAACTGCGGTATGTACGGCTCAACATCGGCAGTTGCTCCCTCACCTTGGGACTCTTAAGTCTTACTCAAATTAGGTTTAAGTAACCTTAAACCTTAATTAAGTTTAAACAACATTAGACTTAATTAATTTTTTAAGCCTTACTTAAATAAAGCTTAAGCAACCCTAAACCATAATTAATTCTAATTCATATTAAACCTATTATGTTTAATGTAAGCTTCAATTAAATTAAGCATAAGCCTTCCATAAGCCTTAACCAAATTAGGCTTACCCTAATCCTTAAATTTAACCCCTTCACCTAAAGCCTCGGCCTATTTAGACTTAACCTAAACCTCAGGTTCAACTCAATTTTAACTTAATTTCCCTAAACCTTAGGTTCATCCTAAATTGAACCTAAGTCACCTCAAATCTTATGTTCAACCTACACTGAATCTAAACCCTATATTTAACATAGCCAATTTTTTTAGGTTCAACTTACACTAAACCTAATCCCTAGGTCAAACCTAACCAATTTATTTTTGGGTTCAACCTACACTGAACCTAAACCCTAAGTCTAACCTACATTATACTTGACCAATCTTTTTCAAAATCAATTTATACTGAACCTAAACCCTATATTTAACATAGCCAATCTCTCTTAGGTTTAACCCAAATTGAACTTAAGGCTTAGGATTCAATTTACATTGAACCTAAATCTAAGTTTAATCTACAAACTTAAAATCAACCAAATAACAAATTTCACTCTAAAACACAAATGTTCTAAAATTCACTTTAAATGACATTAAAATATAAACTTGAACCCTAAAAAGAAACTTGGTTTTAGAAGATATTTTGAATGAGGTAACCTATGGCTGTTAACAAAGTATCTTCCAGTCAGTTGTGACTAATCAAACCACAAACATAATGACCCAGAACAAAGGAACTATGGGATCTTGATTAGATCATCCCAAACAAAAATTAAAATAAACAACAAAAGGACAAAACTTAATCAATTAATAAATCGCAAGTAACCTAAAATTTTTTCAACTCTAAAATCTGAAAAAAATATTAAAATTTAAGTGAAATATTAATGAACAATGATCACATAACACAACATGAACCCCAATGTTCATTAATATTTCACTTAAATTTATTTTTGGGTAGTACCAAATTCTTATAAATCTATTACCTTTAAGATTAAACATAGACGTTTCTCTCCTTGATCTTACACTTAAAACTTTGTAGAGAACAAATGCTAACCTTAATCAGGATTTTTATTAAGCAGTTTTAACTACTTAAGATATAATTAACTATATAAGCTTGCTCTTAAAGAAGAATGAGAATCTCAGAATAAGTATCATACCTAAATCTTTGGTCACGAAATTTTTCATGTGGTTTACTTTGCATGAGAATCTTAGGTGTCAAAGACTCTAGAGTTCTTTCAATAGTATTTTCCACATGAAATTCTTATCGAACTTTTATGTTTTATTTTTTCATTTGCCCCTTTTTCTCCTTCTACAAGTTTCTTATATATTAAGGTCATTTGTGTGGTCTGAGAGAATAATTTATTTGGAGACTAGAGCAATGTAATAATAAAACCAGAATGGTGACTCATTGATAACAATGATAACCAACAAACAAATGACACTCAAAAATCATAGAGAATGAATGACAGCGGCAGTGACGATCTGGTGGTGACATTGTCCTTCAAAAGAATTGGCCAAAAGTAATCTTATCTTTGTGCTCAATGAGCCAATGTATTCCCTCTTGAATGGTTTCCACATTCTTCTGATGTACTTCCCGAAGGATGTCCTTCACTTCACTCTCTTTGTACATCTTAAAAACAAGGGCGTGATTGTCCTTTGGAATAATGTGTCTCCAATAAGAAGATATTGGGCAACTTTGGACTTGAATCTTTGCATATTTGTTACTGCTTCATGAATTTGGCCGTATTCCCTCTTGAATGGTTTCCACATTCTCCTGATGTACTTCTCGAAGGATGTCCTTCACTTCACTCTCTTTGTACATCTTAAAAACAAGGGCGTGATTGTCCTTTGGAATAATGTGTCTCCAATAAGAAGATAATGGGCAACTTTGGACTTGAATCTTTGCATATTTGTTACTGCTTCATGAATTTGGCCTAATTTAAAAAAGTGGACATAAGGTTTTACTCAAATTTTTGCATCATTCACTTTCATTTCCATTACTTGCGGCTCATCAATAGATGGTTGAAAAAGCTTATATGGTGCTTGCTTGCCAACACACATATTTTGATAAGAGGTCAGCCACTTGATTCTCTTCTTATCTGACGTGCTCAATATAGAAACTTATGAACTTGTCAAGTTCCATTTTTTACTTTATTCAAGTCTATGATCTTTGTTTATTCTAGAGCTTTAAGTTCTCTATTAACTTGGTTCACAACTAGTTGTGAATCAAACTTTGCAATTAGAGGTAGTGTGGCTATTTTTTGAGTTAATTGTAGCCCAACTATAAAAGCTTCATATTCTGCTTGATTATTCCTGACAAAAAAAAATCAAAGATGACTGAATGATAAATATGCTCCCTGCTCGGACAGCTTAAGACCAGCTTAATTCTTACCTTAGTTTGACTTGAAGCTCCATTTACATGAAGGACCCATGCTTGCATTTCTACCTAGTAGTCTTCACTTGATCTAACCTGATTTCAACAAATACACCAGAAAGTCTGCCACAACTTAATATTTAATTGGCTATCAGGGAATGTAAGTAAGAATATACTCACTGAGCTCCATAGACCATTTTAATAATTGGACCAAATTTTCTAGCCAAGTGAGTATAGCTTTTAGCAGATGGTCAGTGGTAATTTTAATAAGATGGGTCTAAAATAATGGGTGGAGTTTGAATAGCAACAATAAATTCAAATGTTAGTTTTTCCATTAAAGATTACCTTATTTTGGCTCCCCTAAGGACTCAACTTATATAAAAAATAGGAAATAGCTTCCCTGACTCTTCTCGGATGAGGACCAAACTAATAGCCTTCAGACCGGCTCCAAGATAGCAAAAGTTCTTCCTTTGGCTTCTGACTTTGTAGCAATGATGGAGTGATTAACAACTACAAATTTTGGAAGGCTTGCTCGCATTCATTCATCCACTCAAACTTTTTTGATTTCTTTAGTACTTTTAGAAAGGTGTCACATTTGTCTCCTAATTTAAAAATAATCAACTCAAAGCTACAATCCAACCTGTGAGCTTTTGTACATACTTAGTTTTCCAAGGAGAAGGCATGTCGATGAGTGCCTTCACTTTCTCAGGATTAGCCTTAATGCTTTTGGGTGTTAAGTGGTATCCCAAGTATTTCTTCATAGAGGCTCCAAACATGCATTTCAATGGGTTAAACATCGTATTAAACTTCATAAGCGTTTGGAAGGTTTCCTTCAAATCACACAAATGTTTTTTGGTTGTCTCAATTTTCACTAACATATCATCTTCTTAGACCTCAATGTTTCTTCATTTTTTGTTCAGAAAAAATTACATCCATTAGGTGTGGATACATTGTGCCAACATTTTTCACCTCAAAGGGCATTATAAGGAAAGAATACAATCCACATTAGTAATTAAAGTCATTTCTTCAGCATTGCCTAGGTGCAGTTTGATTTGTGATATCTGGAGAATGTGTTGAGTAAACTCATGGCCAAGTATCCAACTGTAGAGTCGATCGGAGCATCAATTTGAAGTGGTGGATAGTCATTCTTTGGCAAGCAATATTTAAATTTTTGAAATCCATGCACATTCTCCATTTGGAATTAGACTTTTACACCATAACTATGTTGAATACCCAAAGGGGCATTGAACTTCTCAGATATACTTGGCTTCTAAGTTTTTCTTCACTTCTTTATAGATTGGTTTGGCTAACATTATTGATATCAACCGAAGCTTCTGCTTCACCAACCTGCCATTTGAATTGATGATGAGTCTATGACAAGAAAAATCATTGGCAATATCAAGTATGTCAAAAAAATGACGTGGTGCTTTTGGAGAATTTCAATTTACCTTCATGACCTGTGACACGCCAAGCTTAGTAAGAAGTAAGTTGGCCGCACAACGAAAGTATATGGGTCTAGTAATAATGAGGTTAAAGAGTACCATATATTGATCCCAAGGGAAATCTTGTTAAGAACTCAATTTGAATAGGCAAAATCTCTAGTTTACTAACTATTCCAACCTAGTTCGATGAATTCAGAAAGCAAGGAAAGGAAATCCTAAATCTAGTAGATTTTGAAGTAAAGAAAATAGAACAAAACGGGATCAAATTGTGTTGGTTTTTTTTCAATAATAATGAGGATCGTGCCTCTATGATATAGGTGTGGCCCTGAGCTTGATTTTCTTAAAAATTTCTCATTCATGGAAATTGATAATTGGGGTTATTGAGTTCTTTTCAATCATATACCTAGGTCCCATGAAGATTTGTAATTCCATAAAGTTAATTTCTACTTATCTTTATGGCTTCCCCAATAAATTTTTATCTCCTATAATTGGTTGCAAGATTCGGAATAAAATATTTTTATTTTGTTTGGATCTTAAGGTTAATCCAATACTTTCACTACACTTATACTGAAGACGCAGATCACAATGGATTTTAATGTCTTAGCTAGCCGAGTTAGGAGTAAGCTAAAGACAAAAGATTAAGCAACAATTTTTAACAATTAGAAGCACAAAAAATGATACAAGAAATCCAAAATAAGAATCAAACCAAAAAATCCATCCAAAAAATCACAGAGACACGAAAAACTGTTTAACTACTCATGGCTCTAGAGAAAATCAAAGAAGATTTCATGAAAGTAAAACATACGGGAAACATTTTAATTGCAATAAAATTTACTTAGAGCCCTTTGATCTAATTTTATATAGGGATAACATCCAGTTTCTCTCACAACTCTCTCAGAAAATACAAACAAAATAAAATCTAAAAGAGAAGAAATCTACTTCTAAAGCCTAGCCATTTCTACAATTCCCTCTCCAAAAAACTCACTAAATCCTCTAATTACAATAATTTTATAGTGAATTCAAAACTCTTCACAAATTTGTTAGAATTTCGCACTAAAAATTTTCCAAATCTGAAAACACACATCAGCGTGACCACGCCCGACCTGCGGCTTAATTATGTCATGAGCTTGAGTTGGGAGGCATAGTCACACCGCGTTTCAGCGTGGAGCTTCAAAAAATCTTTTGTGCAGTCTATTTTGGCACATTGGCCATGACCACACCTGATTTGTAGTGACCATGCTACTCAAGTAGTGTGGCCACACCTGATTCAAGCGTGGTTATGCCAGTGTTGATTTTCCCAAAGACCCTCACTTTTGCTCTGATTTTCTTGCTAGTCCTCCTGTAAGATACAAAATGCAACGTAAACCTTCCAAAATGCATAAAATCATTTATTTGAAGAGGAAAAATGCTAGAAAAAAAGCATGAAAAGAAAAAAATTTTGATTCATATCAACCTGCATCAAAATTCTCAATGACTAGAAAATATTTACCATGATCTGCTGGGCTTGCTGGAATTTTGATAACAGCCTCGTCGGTTTCAAGGCCTCCTTCTCATTGGTGTTATATGTCCAATGCTTTATGTGCGCTTCTATGGCTAGCATGTAACAAGATCGGAACTACTCCAGATCTACACATACAGTGACTATCACCCCATCAAAAGAAAATTTCATAGCTATGCGGTACGTTGATACCACAACTTAGAAATCATTGAGAAGTGGGTGGTTGAATTGTAGGTTGGTGGTGCATAAACTACTAGAAAATACTCCCTCCCGGTGAATCGATTGTTTCATTCTACACATGTAACAAAAAGAGTTATTATACCAAGTGCCTCCTTTCATTCACCAGAGAAACCATACAGTCGGTTGACTGGTGCACTTAATCAGTTGTCAGATTTATTTTATAAAACATGGCTCAGAATAAAATGTTCCCTAAGCTTCCAATATCAACAAGGATACTGCCTACTTGCTAATTACTGATCAGCGCTATCACAACAATAGCATAATTATAAGGATTTTCAGTTGGAGGAAGATCTACATTGATTAAAATGATTGGAGCATGTGGTTTTCTCTACGAAGCAGGTATCACACCATAGTAATTCCCTATCAACTTCTTTTTCAGTTGGCCCTAGCATATGAATAACCCCCCATGATTGTTGGTATGTGTTGACCTCACTTTTGGTTGAGATCTAGTTTCCTATTTAGTAGCCTAGGGTCTAGCCATTGGACTTTCCTGTTGACTATTTCTAGAGGACTAGAAAAGGAACCCTCACTATTAGAAATTCTAAACTCTTCTCTGCTCAACTTGAAGTTCCAAATATTGGTCCTAACCTCTAGCACTTAGTAAGTGGGGACATTATAGGGGAGTTCAAGGAGAGTTCCCATAGGTTTGTTTTGCCTTACGGTGGACTCTGAATGTTGATCTTGAGCTAGTGTATACACTCACACACACACTTGCACATTACAATTCCACTCACAACCTTAAACCCAAACTTGTTAACTTTGATCCCTTGATCTTTTGGGAGACTCATGTAGATGGTCCCCTTGACTCACTAGCCTTAGGCAAGGGTTTAGCTAAGACCAGCGCATGAACGACCCAAAGTAAGGAATTTTATTGGTCCATGGCTCATGTAGGGTGATTGACAACCCAATTTTTACCAAAATACCCAATTTAGCCATCTACCCCCAAAATCTACCGAATTTACCAAAAACCTCTGAAACCTCAAATTTGACCAAAATCCAAAAAATTACTCAAAATACCCAATTTTGTCCAAAAATTATCTCAAACCATTTGGAACTACCCAAATTACCCAAAACATCCCAAATTTTCTAAAATTACCAAAATACCCCCAAAATTGCCAAAATTACCAAAATTCCCTTTGGTGGCCCAAAATTTCCCAAAACCATCAAAATCATTACAAATGTCCCCAAAACCAATTTGGACCTTTCAATTGAACTCAATTTGATCAACTTGATCCATGTTGACCAAAAGCCCCAATTTGTCTTTAAAGACCCAATTACCCCAACTCACCCCAAATGTCCACCAATTTGGTTCCAATTTTTCCCAATTTCAATTATAAAGTCAAAATCATCATGACCAAACCCAATTGAAACCAAATCCAATCCCAATTGACACATACTTTGAGCCCAATTTCACCCAAATCTAAAACCCCCAATTTTGCCCCAATTCAGCCATATCTCAAATTTTCCCCAATTCACCCCAAATGTCCACCAATTTGGTTCCAAATTTCCCTAATTTTTGTTATAAACTAAAAATAATCATGAAAAAGCTCAATTCAAACCAAATACAATCCCAATTGACTCATACTTTGAGCCCAATTTCAACCAAATCCAAAACCCCCAATTTTGCCCCAATTTAGCCATATCTCCAAATGTCCCCAAATTGAATGCCAAAATCCCAAAGTTGACACCCAATTAATGTTTATAACTCTTCATAACATCCCTCTAGACCATTTTGAACTCTCAATTTGGACTTAGCCCAACTTTAGCCTAGCCTAAACCCAAGTCTAACCCAACATCCCCAACTTGACCAAATCTCCAAAATCCTTCAAATTGACCACCAAATCAATTCAAAATCACTCAAATCTTTTCCAAACTCTTTATGACAATCATCTACACTAAGATTCTTAATTAATTGAGTCCAATGTCATGTCTAACCCAACCCAAACCCAAATTCAAGCCAATTTAACCCAAATTCAAGCCAATTTAACCCAAATTGAACCCATGCACCAAAATTGACCAAGCCATGCCAATTGATCATGCCAAAGCTTCTACAACCAACTTCTAGACCCTAGTGACTAGGCTAGACTCACCTAGCCCACCATATGGGAACCATGGACCAATGGTCCCTTGATTTAAGGGATCTTATCATTTTTTAGGCCTAGACCAGAATATACTTTCCATCATGCCATACTGCCGGCATTATTTAGTTAAGGAGTTGCCCGTTGGAAGCTTTCGGTCACCAGAATCGGAATCCCATCACCCATTTCAGAAAGGCATTTTAATTTACATATGTATATATAGTTATTTAGAAAAATATGAAATTAAATTGATCTCGTATCTTTTAAAGTTCAGATGAAAGAGCACTACACCTCAAGCTATGTATCTATCTCAAAAGATAAACACAAGACTTGAGGGTGAGGCTAGATCAAATAAAAAAATAAATATATGACATCAGTTTGCTCTATGAAACCTTTTTTTTAAGCTGACAAGTTTGCCTATTTAATATGAAAAATTAAATGGATTTTATATTATTCTGGGTTTGGAAAAGTTTCCTATAAAGGCAAGCCCTTATAGTTAATTACATCTTAGAAAATCGAAGTTTCCTAAGATAACTCTAGATAAAAATCAGGGGATATTGTTTTCAAAGAGGTCAAAGGAATAGGACTTTTCAACAAAATCAGAAAAAGAGGTGTGAAGAAGGAATGATTCAAATTTGGAACATTTTACTTTTGGAATCCAAAGGAAGAAGAATTAGGGAAAGTCACAAATCCTATGGAGAACCTCGGTGACTTCCCAGTTTACCCTATGGTTTCAATTTATAGGAGAAATATTTAAATGTTTTATCTTGCCATTTTTTTTTTAAATTAGGGCATACATCTATATGAAACGATCATACGAATAGCCTGTAAGACATGAGGATTTAGGTTGTGATGATTGACAACCTCCAAATCTGAAAGTGAGTTAGGGCTTATATTATATAGAAGAGTGAATTAGGGCTTATATTATATAGAAGATCCATACAAAGTCCTAAAGAAAAGTTGAGGATTCAGGTCGCACTAAGCGGACAACTTCAAAGTCCTATGGCTTGTTGTTTAATTCTAAGGAATGGTTTAACTGATGTAGACATGTTTTACTGTTGAAGATGGTTGTGCTGCCTACAATGCTAGCTCTAAGATCCTTGTCATGGCGAGTTTAAGTTTTTTAAAGTGTCAAGTCATGATGTCAAATCAAAGTTTCCTAAATTTATGGTTATTTAAATGTTATGGGGAATGTTAAAGTTGATTAGAGCAACATAGGTTAGGATCCTACGTTTCCCTCGTTCAGGCACCACTATTTTCTTTCGGATTCACTTAGTTTAAATGAATTTACTAAACCCAAATTAATGAGTTTCATTTAGACCATGGGAAATCTCGTTAGTAACCGTAGGTTACCTCCTCTGAGGGATTCCTGATCATCCAATAGAGACGTCTTAATTTAGTTGCAATTTTTGTTTTGTTTTATTTGTGACGAAATTTTGAGTTGTCTTATATTTTGACTATTGTGGTTGTGAATTTTGTCTTATTTAAATTTTAAATTTTAATTTTGGTTCTGCGTCTATCCTAATAGTTTTGGATTTGACATGTAGGGTGGCATCACTGTTTAACATGAAAACAAGGAACAAGAGATACAGAAAGGTAAATGCAATAACTTAAATGCCTACCTATCGATTCTTTTCTTTCGTTCCACCTGAAAGGTTAGCTTTAGCAACATACATATAATATTTGCAAGGAATTCAATTGTAGGAGTAGATGAAGGTATAGCTACCAAACCCCAAGTTATTACTTTATTGAGTCTCGAAAGATCTTAGTGGATGATTTTAGAATAAAATATAGCAAGCCCAATTTGCTCTTCAAAATATTCAAGAGATTCCAAAGTGCTCGGAGCATGACCCTGAACCACTTTAAAGATTTCTTGAAACATTTCGAGTTCTTTTAGAACTTGTCATATCGTTCTATTGATCATCCCAGGTTAAACTAAGGCTATCCCATTACTCAATGAAACTTAATGTTTTATTTATCCTAAGACTAGGACACTTAATTAATCAATTTTATGTTTTATTTAAGAATTATATGGGTGAGTGCCTCTAAGGCAGGTTTGAGTCATAAAAGATTATGGTGCCCACAATTAAAGTTAGGCTTGTAATGTTTAAAGATGTTAATCGCCAATCATAGTATCTTCTAAATTCAATCAATTAAGTTTAGACATCGAGCCTAGGTTACCACCAAGCCCTTAATAATCATAACGGGGGAAATTGATGGTGGTTAAAACTTTGGTTGAAGTGACATATCTTCTTATTGAAAGATCACTTCATCATCAAATTTATAAGTAAATAATCATCTTCATATCTTAAGCCCATCACATAAGAATCATTTGATCTTAATTGACTTCCAAGTCACGATGATTAAGGAAGTTAGGATTTTTTGTTCATATCATAGAAAAAGGTGGCAAGTGATTTTCAACCTTTTAATCCTATTGTAATTCAATCATCCAAACATTCATTAGGATCAAAGTTACCCATTTTTTCTTTGTTAGCCCTAAATTTTGATTAAGGCACAAAAATATAAAGTCACTCATTTACCTTTGGCGCTCTTCACCTCATAACTCATTAATCAAAATTCAAATGACTTAGAGAATTTAGAGTGTCATATCCATAGGTCAATTAAAACATCAGAGGAGAAAACGTGGATTTCAAAATCTAATATAACTTTATTTAAATAATTATTTAAATTTAAAAGGTGGTATTTTCAATGTTGATTTTACTTAACTATCCAAAATAAAGTTTTTATTCATGAGAAAATTACTAGAGATCCCCATATGTTAGAGAAACACTTAGACCAAATTTCATAACTTTTTTTTAATTAAATTTTTATTTGAATTAAATTATTATTATTATTATTTAATTTTGGATCAGTTTCAATGATTTAATTCAATAGAAAATAATGTTTTAATTACCAAAATTGTTTTTATATTTTTATTAGACTTTCTCTGAGTTCAAAGACTCAGAGAATCAAATTTTTTATTTTTATGATTTTTTTTATTTATTATAATTATATTAATGAGAAAAATAAGAAAAAATGCATTTTTAAGGTTTTAAAATTTATTTTTAACTTGGAAAAGTTAGGAAAATATTTTAATATGTCCTAAGTGATCAAGAGACCATTAAACATATCTTAAAATATTTTTTTGTATTTTTTTGGATTTTTTTAAAATTATTTCTAATTATTTTAAATTCAAAATAAGGCTAAAAAATCAACTATTTTCTCAAAAATAACTTTTATTTTTGCTAAGTGCCCCTGATCAACAGGAACTTAGAAACCTACATTTCATAATTTTTCCAAGTGTATTTAATTTATTATAATTATTTTTGTTCAAAAATATAAGGTTTCTTAGAAAATCAACTTTAGTGCTTAAACTTATTCAAATAATTTTAACATTTTGACAGTGGGTACACATGATATTCTAATTTAATTTACATAATTTATTACAAGATATAAAATATTAAGCAAATATAGAAATTTATAAAATTATTCAAGCCATTATGATATTTTTCCTAAGCTTCTCTACCCATATGAAACCTACTAAAATTATTCCCATAATTTTCCAACTGATCCTTTAATTAATATAAATGAAATTAGTCAAAATAGTCATCTTAGTTGAAAATTTGAGTTAAAAGCATAGAGATGACTTCTAACCTTCAAAAAAATCAGAGGACACAGCCTCTGTCATGAAGAACAAACCCTCATAATTTCAAGCCATGGGGAGCAATGTTTGATCGTGATGAATTAAAATACTCTAGAGAGTATTTAATTCATTAAAAATTAGAGAGTAAGAAAATTATTTTTATTTTTAGTCCACGTTATTTTTCTCAATTTAATGAGCAAGAGGGTATTTTTCTTTTATTTTTATGATTTTTTTAGAGAAATATATGGGTTTTGGAAGATCAAGCATTAAAAATAATTCAGAAAATCCATATTTTCTTACTTAAACACACAGTGCCACCTCATCCTATGATGGCTTCGAACTCACATGCGGCGTTCCACCATTTGACGTTTTCACATGCGGCGCTCCACCATTTGACGTTTTCATCCACATCAGCTGCCACGCGGCCTGCCTTGTTGCACCAAAGGTTGATCCGGCTTGATCTCCTATTTTGATGAAATAAACGCGTGATCAGACGGCTCCCCATTATCGTCCTCAAATGACCTAACCCAAAAATCTTATAGGTTTGTTTCTAAACCTTAATCTACTTAAAACAAAATATGCGGCTTGTCAAGCATGAAATCAAGCCATTACACATGGAGAATCAAAAGAAGCTCGAGCTAGTGTTAGAGCTCAATGCCTTTGTCTGAGAGGGGAGGCCTCAATTAGATGGTTTTGGTAGCTTTGATTAGGTCCAACGAACCTCTAGATGAAGTCTCAAGCCCTGGTAAATTTTCTAGCTATGCTTTTTACCAAGATCAATTTCAGGTGTTGGTCTAGAACTAGGTTAGGGGCTGTTGAGAGGGGGCTTTTGTAAGGGATCAATACCTCTCACTATGGGGATGGTGTGTGCATAGTTAATTAGAGTTTGGTTCACTGTGGGGTTTTGGAGAAATGTGTCCTAGTTCCAGTTCAAAAGTTAACTCTCACAGGGGTAAACAGAGGGGGAAAATGGTTGGCTTGAGCTAAGGAAGGCTTGGAGAGTCTCTGGTGAGATTTTGGTAGAATTTCCCCAAGGATTTTGGTTAGTTCTCTTTTGACCATGGAGAAGGTGGTTTAAATAGATGGGCTTAAGGTAGAGCTCAGGGCTTCAATTTGGGTTCAATTAAGTGCTTATGTGGAGGGCTTCATAATGTCAAATATCAATCAGAGCTGAACACATTGGATGGGTGAGATTGGGTTTGAGTTAAAGCATGGGGGCTCTTGGTTTTGTTGTTTTCCAGCTACTAGGCCGGCCAATAGGGCTACGGATGGTGGCCAGAGAAGTCACGTGAGCTAGGGAGAGGTTTAATTATGATTAACCAGTAATGATTTGTCATGATGGTGGTGAAATTTTGGCTTAGACCTAAAAATTGGATAAAATCCCTTAATTTAGGGAACCATTGGTCCATAGCCTACCTTGGCTGGTTTAAGTGGGTGTAGGCTGGTCACTAGGGTGTACTTGGTGGCTGTGGTGTCATTAATTTGGTCACTTGGGCATGGCTTAGTCAATTTTGGTGCATGGGTTCAATTTGAGTTAAATTGGCTTGAAGTTGGGTTTGGGTTTGTCTATCCATGACATTGAGCCCAATTTATTGATAAATTTGGTGTAGATGATTTTCATAAAGAGTTTAGAAAAGATTTGGAGTGATTTTGAATTGATTTGGAGGATTTTGCCATTTGGTCAATTTGGAGATGTTGGGTTAGACTTGGACTTAGGTTGGGGTAGGTCCAAAATGATGGCTTAAAATGGTCTAGAGGAATGTCATGAAGAATTCTCAACATTGATTGGGTGCCAATTTTTTGGTTAGGGGATTCAATTGGCTGAAATTTGGGCACATGGCTAAACTGGGGCAAATTTTGGGGATTTCAAATTTAAGTCTCCCAAAAGATCAAGGGATCAAAGTCAACAAGTTTGAGTTTAGGGTTGTGAGTGGGGTGAAAGTGTGTGAACTAGCTCCAGACCAACACCTACGGTCAACCCTAAGGCTAAGCAGTTCTATGGGGACTCCCCTTGAGCTCCCCCTCATTGGCCCCGCCTACTAAGTGCTAGATGTTAGGATCAATATGTAAGACTTCAAGTTGAGCAAAGAAGAGTTTAGAGTATCTAACGGTGAGGGTTCCTTTTCTAGTTCTCTAGAAGTAGTCAACAGGAAATCCCTATGGATAGAGCCTAGGCTACTAAAGAAAAAAAACTAGACCTCAACCAAAAGTGAGGTCAACAAATGGACCCCCAATAGGTGTGGTGTGTCAGGCAGGCACACTGCACGTATTGGCATTGACCGACGAGATCAATAAAACCAATACGGACCTTTAAGTCAACAGACTTAGAACAAAGTGTAGAATTGAGTGACTGTTGTTTTCACTAAGGAGTAACAAATACTCTCACTGGGGAAAAGAAATGTTATTTTGAGGACAATTGTCAAGCAAACCGGCAGTTCCAAAGAAGACACGATTTGAATTGAATATATCAAAGAAAGTTTGGATTTCAATTTAAAGTTTTAAGGATGTGAAATTATGCACGAGAAAACCAGGTTGAATGGAAAACCAAGTGCACAAAGGGGAATAGGAGCCTACACCAAAATGCAAAGGTGAGAATAGGGCGTCGAAGCCTACCCCAAAATGCAAAGGTTGGAATGGGGCATCTAAGAATAGGGCGTCTAAGCCTACCTTGAAATGCAAAGGTGGGAATAGGGCGTCTAAGCCTACCCCAAACTACAAAGATGGGAATAAGGCATCTAAGCCTACCCCAAAATGCAAAGATGAGAATATGATGTCCAAGCCTACCCTGAAATGTAAAGATGAGAATAGGGCGTTGAAGCCTACCTTGAAATGCAATGATGGGAATTGGGCGTCTAAGCCTACCCCGAAATGAAAAGATGGGAATAATGCGTCAAAGCCTACCCCGAACTGCAAAGATGGGAATAGGGCGTTGATCCCAAAACTGCTTATATGTGACAATATAACAATAATTCTGATTATATTTTTCATTTATATTTCCTTATTTCGCAATAAAACCAAAAACTTGATCTTAAAGAAAAATAAGAATTTAACTTTTAATTTATATATATTTTATATATATTGAGATACTACGCAAGTATATGTATCGTTATCAAGTAATATAAGACTTTTTGATTAAGAACTAAATATCGAACCCACAGGCAAGATATATAATATGCACTTTTTGGAAAAATTTCTATTTTTTAAAAAAAAATTATTTAAAATAAAGACGTTTTCGCAGCAAAGAAAGTTTAAATATTTTTGATAATTTTAATATTTTGACAAAAATAGAACAAACATAAAAAAGACAACTTGAGTTTTTGTTGAAGAAAAACACTAAATATGAAAATATCTTTCATGAATCAGTAATAAGTATAGGAATTCTGTTGTGGAAGTATGCAAATTGTGTTATGCCAAATTGGAGCAATTATATTCCTTACCCTTACTAGAGATGCTATAAAGAACATTTGCTAATTTAAAGTTTGAATTGTTCTGAAGGCCGGCTAGGCATGGAAGATACTAGCTCCCATTCTAGAGTTCCCTTGATTCCCTCCAACTGGGGACTAACATTCTTGTATCAGAACCTAAAACAATAAACAAAGTTGGAGGCTTTAACTTGTCACTTTAAAGTCCTCTAACTCTACACCCATCAATGAATATTTCCCTATTTATTTGCACTCAATCATATAAATTACATTCTTATTCATACAACCTCATGTGATTCTTTCCATTTGTTGACTGAGACAATACTAGCCTGGTTCTTACATGTTCTTACAACAAACTTTAACATCTCGATTAGCCAAATCAAGAAGTAAATGAAGTGCATGGATTTGAATCATCACAACTTCTTCCAAAATTAAAGATAAATACTCTCTACAACTTTCATCAACACTTAATTACTTATATTTTTAAGAAGAAAGATAAAGATAACTACTCAGAATCCATGGAGAAAACAAAACCACACTTTAGTTTAAAAGAAGAAATCA
>NW_018251979.1:1700-3999 GCF_001263595.1 Phalaenopsis equestris | reverse complement strand
TCTTGAAGTTCCTTTGAATCTCTTCTCTTTTACAATACTTTCAATATAAAACTAAAATAAAAAGGATAAACATGTGGTGCCTGAAAATCTCTCTAACTAACTCCCCAATTTTAGAACTTTTAAAACTTTCCAAGTACTTTCAGGACCCCTTTCAAAGTCTCAATCTTTCTTCTTTTATAATTCTCCAAAAGGTTCCTTGATATATCTTCAAAATGTGTCTTAACTCGATGTATTTCCCCAAGAGATGCATCATTTCAAAATAATTTCCGTCCATGGTTGTTGTAACCACCTATTAAGCCAATAGGTGCCTCAAAAATCTCTTTAAAATTTGCAAAAACTGAATTTACTAATCCAATAACTGTCACTGGCACTTAAGCGCCGGGCCTCTGGCGCTTAGGTGCGACCTTCTCTATTTTACTGGAGCTTAAGCGCCGAATTTGGTGCTCAGGCACCAAAATACTTGCACATTTTTCACATATTTGCTCCAAATTTGATTCTTTTTCACTTCTTTAAGCATTTTTCACTTTTTTATTTGTACCTGAAAAAAAAACACAAAAATACGATCCATTAAAGCACAATATCTCAAAAATAGGTATAAAACAATGTCTAAAAATAGTATATATTTTAGGCGTATCAAAATCCCTCATCTTAAAATGTTACTTGTCCTCAAGTGACACTTCAATTTTTAAAAACTAAATATGTATGATATGTATATGAGTTTCTTTAGGAGTTACTAAAATTTAGAATTAGAAATATGGTAGTCCAATTTAGAAAAAATATTTAGTAAATGAGACCAACTAAAGTTTAGAAATTTTTAATGTTAAGAAAGATGAAAATATGAGTTCCTATCTAATTTAGAAATATTGTAAGTCTTCCAAATTTAGAATTTAGTTCTTTTATTATCTCCACTTAAAAATTTTTATTAAAAATAATTTTACTTACTATATTATATCTATAAGCTTAAGATTTTATTAAGTCTTATACTTTAAAAAGATCAAATGTAGAACCAATTTTTGATTAGGCACTAATCCTCAAGCTTCTCCTCTCTTACTTTTTCTTCTTCTTCTTCTTTTTTCTTTTTTTTTCAGGCAATGATTGTTATATCTGGATAGGCATTTAATAATTTTGAATTCTACTTTTCGTGATACAAAAATTTTACTTATAAATATAATAATAGCTTTGAAAATTATTTTTAATAAAAGAAATTTAAGTATTAAAAATAAAAGTCTAAATTTCAAAAATTTTCAAAATACAATATTTCTTACTAAAGATCTAAAATTAAATTTTACTTCCCTAATATAACTTCATATACATGATCAATTTTTCTTTTCAAATCAAATTCACTTGTAGTTCATTTGAGAACAAATAAAATTAAAGTTTTAAAAATATTTTTCATCCCCTCCGAACTTAAATTTTTAACAGATTAAACAGTTTAGCATCAAATATATATAAGTAGGAATGAAAATTAAAATAACTGCTAATAGGAATTTTTATACCCTAAAGATACAAGTATAAAACTAAAAATAGGAGTAAAATTAATTTTGATCAATTTTTCTAGTATTTTCATTTCAATTCAATATGTAGAGTTTCAAAAGACTTCTAAACAGTAAGTATAAACATAAAAGCAAACTAACACACTAACTTGACTTCACAATCTCAACATTAAAACAAACTCACAAACATGATAAAAGAAAAAGACAGGGTAGCAGTTTCTGAAATTTAATATTTAAGACCTAAGTTAGCAAGATTTTTATCTTTTCAAAAGAAAGAATTAAGTTAAGTTCTAAACTAACTAAATAACAAAACTCACAACAGTTATTACCCTAGAATTAAGAAAAAAAACTACTAAGTAACACAAACATCACAATAATAATAAAATACAAAAAGTACAAAACACAATACACAGTACATATTGTTTGCATCAATTTTTGAATGTCATAGGTGTAGGGCGTCCACCTGTGATCGACGAAAATTTGTTATCGGGTGTTATGCACGAAGTTGGCCCGAATTGACCCAATCACCAGCGAAGTTATACAGATGGCCCTGAACGACGAAACAGACCACCCGACTGCGTCCGGAATATCGATTTCACTTACGGGGGATGTTCACTTCGCTACGGCTTCGCCGGCAGGGTAAAAATGTGTGAATTATTGTTTTGGGCACAATCGTCGAAAAAGTGACCCAAACGACCCCGAATGACGAAACGGACTGCGCGGTCACGTCCAGAACGTCAATTTTACCTAAGGGAGACGTTCATTTTATCGCGATGACGTATTCGACAAAAAGATGCGGAGAGATA
>NW_018251979.1:0-1549 GCF_001263595.1 Phalaenopsis equestris | reverse complement strand
ATACACCGATTACATTGCATCGAGCGTCCATTCCTACCCAATAATCAGATCACATTTTCATGCAAATCAAGGTGAAATTTTGCAAAAAAAAAAATTAGAAAACCCACAATCTTTCTCAAATGGCTAAACTACACTTTTATTATATGATTCCCTCACTCGCATCTGTCAGATCTGATATCAAGATTTGCTGACGTGGTCAGCCGCTGACAAAAATTTGTCGCCCGATCGACAGGCTTCTTGACAACAAATGCTCAGCTTCGATCGAGGTCACCGGATTCACGTGATCCAAATCAAACGAATGCACGACCCATTCTCATCGGCTTTGTAGCTTATTCTTTGGCAAGTTGTTGATTCGTTGAACAGATTTCTCCAAGACCTACTTCACCATGCCTTGAGCCACGCGGTCTGACTTGCTTTCATACTCAGTTGAACCGACTCACACATCTAACCTTGCTTGTCGAGTCGTGTCTCTGGTCTGACTCGTCGGCAAAAATACCAACAAATATGTGGAGGGGAAAATTTGAACCCCAACCCCATAAAAGAAATACGAACTCCCACTAACTGAGTTTAGCATCTTTTCTATATATATATATATATATATATGCACACACGCACAGACACATAATAAAATAAAATTAAAAGAGAAGACCAGAAGAAAAACAAAATCCAAATTTCTAGCATTTTTGGAAGATGAAATCAACCTTGCCCAAAAATAGAGGGGCAATGGATATGCTATCAAAAAATTTTATCATCGAACACAAAACTTGAGGCATGATATGAATCTCTTCACACTTCTTTTTAGAAAGGAACATTCAAACTTCAATTAAAAATCATTGTTGGCATCAATTTTTGATGTCATGAGTATAGGTTGTCCACTTCCACAATTTAAGATGGCCTACGGTTTGTTTGTAGCATTGACCACTCCAGTTTAGGTTGCCGACAATTTTACTATCTCTCCCTCGCGGGAGCTTTGATCACTGACATCGTAACAATCGCATTGCGACACACAGAGACCTAGTGTTCAATCCTCACTAAGGTACTTTTTGATCATATCTTCATATGTTATGATCATTTATTTTAGGTACTTTCATACCTCTCTCTTGCTCTCACTTGTTTGCGTGGTTCATTGTGAAATATGTCGGCACATGGATCAAACTCTAACAGCCTGGGGCAAGCTGTGAGGACATTTGCAACATTCGCAGTGGTGAGATTTCCTAACTATTAGCCAGCCCTAGAGTTAGTTCAGTCTCGGCGTGTGTGTTCGATCACCAATGCGGGGTGAATGTGTTGGCCGACGTTTGTTCGGCGTGACGACGTGCCTGCGTGATGGATCGTTGATTTCATAGAGCTAACTTTTAGGTTAGGACTTCCTGTGCGTAACCAAACGCCCTCCGTAGAGCCGACTGACTCCCTTTTGTTGTGAGCCTTAGCACAAGTCCCGATGGGTCGGAGTCCCTTACTCCCTTTGCTTTGGGTGTCCCCAGCTTTACTTGGAGAAGCTAAGGGTTCAGGCCTGGCAAAGCGAGAGAAGCTTTGTAGCTGGCTCGCT
>NW_018251978.1:60537-60767 GCF_001263595.1 Phalaenopsis equestris | reverse complement strand
AAAATTATTGTTATATTGTTGCATATAAGCAGTAAATCGAGATCAAGTGTTTGGCGCCGTTGCCGGGGAGAAATTGATTTTAAAAGTAAATTTCTTTTTTAGAAAGTTTTATTTAAACTTTAAAAGTTATTGTATCTTATTTTGAGTGTTTTTATTTTTATTTTATTATATGTTAGTGTATGTGTAGTTCAGGTTCTAAAAGACTAGTGCCCTACGATTCTGAATTAGAG
>NW_018251978.1:59707-60315 GCF_001263595.1 Phalaenopsis equestris | reverse complement strand
CTAAAT
This sequence comes from Phalaenopsis equestris, assembly GCF_001263595.1. Classification (NCBI taxonomy): domain Eukaryota; kingdom Viridiplantae; phylum Streptophyta; class Magnoliopsida; order Asparagales; family Orchidaceae; genus Phalaenopsis; species Phalaenopsis equestris. Next base: position 60,309 of record NW_018251978.1, on the reverse strand, counting down.
GGTATCAAATAATCAGTTTGGGGATCACCAAATGAAGATCCAAATTTACATCTTGCTAATTTTTTAGAATTGTGCTCTACATTTAAAAACGATGGTGTATCAGATGATGTCATTAAACTTAAGTTATTTTCTTTCTCACTGAGGGATAAAGCTAAGATGTGGTTGAATTCATTAGCACCTGGATCTATCAGAACTTGGGGTGATTAGCACAAAAATTCCTTGCTAAATATTTTCCACCATCAAAAACTGCGAAGCTGATATTATATCTTTTAATCGTTTTGAAGGGGAATCTATTTATAAAGCATGGGAATGATTTAAATAACTCTTAAGAAAGTGTCCACACCATGTTATACCAGATTGGTTAATAATTCAAACTTTTTATAATGGATTAGTTGCATCTCTTAGATCAATTATCGATGCCACTGCTGGTGGTTCATTGATGTCAAAATCATTTCATGATGGTTATGCTTTAATTGAAGAAATGGCTACCAATAATTTTCAATGGCCTTCTGAGAGGGTGAATCTTAAGAAAGTAGCCAATATTCATGAAACTAATGCATTTACCATGTTAGCAAATTAAGTTGCTGCAATTTCAAGGAAGT
>NW_018251978.1:40067-47554 GCF_001263595.1 Phalaenopsis equestris | reverse complement strand
TAAATCCTAATAAAAAAAAATTGCAGGATGAAACATTTAAGTGATTTCTCCTAAATTGAAGCCAAATAATAGGATAGCTTAGGAAGTCACCGAAGTTCTCCTTCGGATCTGTGGCATCCTCTAGTATTTCCTTCTTTGGACTCTAAAATAAAATGTTCCAAATTTGAACCAATCCCCCTTCACACTTCTTAGTCCGATATCTTTGAGATGTCCTTACCATTTGAATTCCTTGAAGATAATTTTTCCTTGATTTCTATCGAGAGTATTCTTAGGTAACTTCAGATATCTAAGATGTAATTAACTATAGGGGCTTGCCCTTATAGGAAGCTTTTCCCGAACCCAACATAACATAAACCCTATTTAATTCCTTATATTAAATAGGGGAACTTGTCGGCCAATACATTGGTTTCGCAGACCAAACGGATGTCATAACTTTCTTTAGTTTATTTGATCGAGCCTTATTCTCAATTCTTGCGTTCATCCTTCGGGATAGATACAGGATTTGAGATAAAGCGCTCTTTCATCTAAACTATGAAAATTATGGGGTCAGTTTGACTTCATCTTTTTCAAAATTAAAATTTTTTTTAACGTCCTTCCGAAGCAGGCAACGGGATTTCAATTCCAATGATCGACAGCTTCTTACGGGCAAAACCCACACCAAAAATAGTGCCGACAGCTACCTTTAAGCTCCTTGTCGTGACGAGTTTAAGTTTTCTAATGTGTCAGTTTATAATGTTAAAATCAAATGTCCCTATGGTTAAAGTTCTTTAAATGTTATGGGGTATATTAAAGTTGACTAGAGCAACATCGATTAGGATCCTACGGTTCCCTCGTTCTGTTACCATTATTTTTTATTAGATTCACTTAGCCGAAATGAATTTACTAAACTCAACTTAATGAGTTCCATACTTTCATGTAAACCATGGGAAGCCTTGTTAGCAACCGTAAGTTACCTCCAGCGAGGAATTCCCGATTATCTGATAGAGATGTCTTAATTTAGTTGCAATTATTGTTTTGTGATGTTTGTGATTAAATTTTGATTTGTTTTATATTTTGAATGTTGCGGAGGTGATTTTTTTTATCTTGGTTGATTTTAGTTTTTATTTTGGTTTCACAGTTATCCTAATCGTTTTGATTTTCATGCAGGGTGACATTGTTATTTAACATGCAAGTTTTATAAACATAAAAAGTATAGTGCAGAAAATATAATAAAAGACGGTACTATAAATTGTAAAAGAGTGCCTGGCGAGTCTTCTCGTTCTACCACCTGAAATGTCAGTACTTGATAGGCATGTATATAATAGTGCAAGAAACTTAAATTGCATGAGTAAATGAAGGTTTATCTACTAAACCCCCGAGCTATGATTTGGTTGGGTCTTGGAAGGTCCTAGTGGATAATTTTAGAACAAAATATGACAAGTTCAATTTGCTCTTCAAATATCCAAAAGATTTCAAAGTGTTGAGGTTATGACCCAGAACTACTTTAAGGCTCTTTAAATTATTTTGAGTTCATTTTGAACTTATCATGTTGTTCCATTAATCATCTAAGGTTGAAGTGTGATTACCCCATTGCTCAGTGAAGCTTAACAATTTAATTAACCAAAGGATAGGATACTCGATTGGTCAATTGATGTTTCATTTAAATGTTATGTGAGTGGGTGCCCTTAAGCCGGGTTTACATCATTTAAAGATTATGGTGCCCGCTATTAAAGTCAGGCTCATGGTGCTTAAAGATGTTAATCACTAATCAAATCAACTTGAGTTTAGATATCGAACCTATGTCACTACCAAGCCATTAACAATCGTAATGAGTAAAATGGTGGTTTTCAAAGTTTTGAATTAAGTGTCATATATCCTTATTAAATGATCACATCATCCACAACTTTGGGCTTAAGAAAAGTAAATTATCAGCTTCCGGCTTAAGCGCGTCACTTAAGAATCATCCGATCTTTAAATGACTTCCAAGTCTTGAAGATTAAGAGAATTATACTTTTAGTTGATGTTGTGCAAGGGTTTTGAATGGGTTTCTACCTTTTAGCCCCATTGGATTTCAAACATCCAAACAACTTTATTAAGATCAAAATTACTCATTTTCCCTTGGTTAATCCTAACTTTTGATTAGGGCACCAAAGTATAAAATTACCACTTTGCCCTTGAGGCACTTCACCTTTCGTAACTCTTTAAATACAACTCAAATGATTTTGAGGGTTTAGAGTGTCATATTCATGAGGTAATTAAAATGTTAGTGGTGGATATGTGGACCTCTCAAAAGTTAATTTAATTTAGATAATTATTTAAATTTAGAAAATACAATTTTCAAAAGGTGATTTGTTTAACCGCCCAAAACAAAGTTTTTATTTATTAGAAAATTATCAGAGGTCTCCTAAGGTTAGAGAAGTATTTAGGTAAAATCTCATGATTTTTTGAATTAAATTTTTTATTATTATTTTAATTTAGGTCATTTTTTCATGATTTATTTTAAATAGAAAATAGTGTTTTAATTACAAAAATTATTTTTGTATTTTTATTAGACTTCTTTAAATTTAGAAAACTAAGAGAATCAAATTTTATATTTTTGTGATTTTTAGTTTATTTGTTATAAATATTTTTGTGAGAAAATGAAGAAAATTCACTTTTAAGCATTTAAAAATTTATTTTTAACTTAGGAAAATTAGGAAAAATATTTTTTTAAGTCCCAAGTGATCAAAATACAGTTAGAGACATTTTGAAATATTTTTGCATTTTTGAAATTTTATTTATTCTTAATTATTTTAAATTCAAAATGGGGTTCAAAATCAAGTGATTTACCAAAAAAAAATTATTTTTCCTAAGTGCCTCTGATCACAAGGAACTTAGAAAATCACTTTTCATTTTTTTTTCTAAGTGTATTTAATTTATTGTAATTATTTTTGTACAAAAATACAAGTTTTCTTGAAAAATCAACTTTAATGCTTAAACTAAGCCAAATAATTTTCAAATTTTTATAGTGGGTAGATATGATTTTTATGAATAATGTGGAGTTGATTTTTTCAAATTTTTATATGTATTTAATTTACATAAATTAGTGTTAGGTCTTCACATTTAACTAAGCATTGAAATTCATAAAATGATTCAAAGCATCACAATATTTTCCTAGACTTCTCTGACTACAAGAAACCTATTAAAATTATTCTCATAATTTTCCAAGTGATGTTTTGATTTACTTAATTAGAATGAGCCAAAATGGTCACCTTAGCTTGAAAATCAGAGAACATCATATTTGTAATGGGGAATACACCCTCAAAATGTCAAGCCATGGTGAAATATTTTAGGCCATGGAGAATTAAACTACCTATAGGGTATTTAATTCATTAAAAATAATATATTTGAAAAATAATTTTTTTTTGGTGCACATTATTATCCTCTTTCATTGAGCAAGAAGATATTTCTCTTTTATTTTTATGATTTTTCTAGAGAAAGAAATGGATTTTTAAAGTTTAGGCATTGAAAATAATTATAAAATTCCATATTTTTCTACTTATCCATGCGGTGCCACTCATTCTAGTCCGCTCCGAATGCTGCACGCGTTGCTTTTCCATTTAACACCTTAGCCACGTAGCCTCCATGCAAACCGTGTTTTATGCACCACGGATCTGTCTGGCTTGATCTCCTTTGTCCGTTGAATACAAGCGTGATCGACTGGCTCTCCGTTATCACCCCCAATTGACCTAACCTATGAGTCATTCACACTAAAATCTTAAGATCTTATCCTAGACTCAACCAAATCACATGGGGTTTATTTCTAGTCCTTCATTTACTCTATATGAACCTATCTATATGGATTATATGGTATGAAATACACTAAATAAGTATGGAGAGTAAAAGTAAGCTCAGATTAGGATTAGGGTTGTATACCTTTATCTGACTGGGGAGGCCTAAATCAGATGATTGTGGTAGTTTTGATTGGTCCCAACGAGCCTCCGGATGAATTACCATGCCTTGGTGAATGGTCTAGGTATGAATTTGATCAATGTGATTGTCAGGTGTTGGTCTAGAGTTAGGTTAGAGGCTATTTCAGAGGGGGCTTTTATGGGGAATCAACTTCTCTCACTGTGGGGATGGTGCGTGCACAAGTAATTGGAGTTTGGTGAGCTACGGAGCTGTGGAGAGTTATCTCCTCGTTTTGGAAGATTTTTTAGCTCAAATTGAGCTTCCACAGTTGGGATCAGTGGGGGAAAATGGTGGGCTTGAAGTGAGAAGGTTTTAGTTTGTCTATAAGAGAAATTTGAGAGAGTTTCCTTAAGAAAATTTTTGTTCTTCTCTTTTTTCCATGGAGGTGAGGTTTAAATAAAATTGCCTAGGGTGGCTGTCATGGCCAATTGAGGGGTGCAAAATGGTGCTTAGGTGGAGCGTTTTGAAGTGCTATGGCCAATTAGATATGGCCAGCTCAGATGGGTGAGTTTGGGTTTAAATTTAGGCTTGGATCTCTCAATTTTGGTGTTTTCTAGCAATTAGGCTGGCCAGCAAAGCCAGGGGAGGTGGCCAAGAGGTCCGGTGAGCCAATGGGAGGGTTAATTAAGATTAACCCTCAAAGGCAAGTGATGATGGGGGAGATTTTTGGTTAAGCACCATAAATGGGCATAAATCACTTAATTTAGGGATACAACAGTCGATACCTCACCATGGCTGGTCAAAGGGGTTTAGCCTGGTCAATAAGTTGTGCTTAGTGGATGTGGAGTCATCAACTTGGAGGCTTTGAGATGGCTAAGTTAATTTTGGTGCATGAGTCCAATTTGGATCGAAATGGCTAAAAGTTTGGTTTGGGTTAGGCTAGCCATAAATTTGAGCCCAATTGATGGATTAATATTGTGTATATGATTGTTATGAAGACTTTTGGTGAATTATTGAACTGATTTTGAGTCCAATTCGATGCTTAATTTGAAGAATTTTGGGATTTTGGTGATTTTGGGCATGTTGGGCTAGAGTTTGGTCTAGGTTGGGCTAACATTGGGTGAGGTTCAAATTAATTATTTAAAATGTTCTATAAGAATGTCATGAAGAGTTTTCAATATAAATTGGGTGTCAATTTTTGGGTTAAAGCATTCAAATTTGTCGAATTTGGGGACATAGCCTATTTGGGGCAAATTTAGGGATTTTTGGACTTGGGTCAAAATTGAGTGCAATTGAGGCTTGACAATGGCTAATTGAGGGTCAATTTTGATGTGTAGGATTGTTATGAAGAGTTTAGGATTCAAATTGGTGCAAATTAAGTATGCTATGAGGTTCAATTTTGTGGGATTAAGTCATAGGGCAAAAATTAGGGTTTTGACTTAGATCAAAATTGAGCTAAAAGAGTGGGCCAATTAATCTTAGATTTTGTTTAGATTGGTCATATTAAAGGTTAGTTTGAGTTTAAAATTGAAATTGAGGGAAATTGGGCCCAAATTGATGGACATTTGAGGTGAATTTGGGAAACGAGCCTTTAAAAGCAATATGGGGATTTTGGTTAAAATGATCAAATTGGCCGAGCTCGGTTCAAATGAAGGGTTTAAATTGGTTTCGAAAACATTTGGATTGATTTTGGAGGTTTTGGGAAAGTGTGGGTGCCAAGGGGATTTTTGTAATTTTGGCCATTTTGGGGGTATTTTGGTAATTTTAGAATTTTTGGGTGATTTTGGGTAATTTGGCTATTTTGAAATGGTTTGAAATGATTTTTGAACAAATTTGGGTATTTTGAGTGAATTTGTGAATTTTTGGCCAAATTTAAGGTTTCAAGGGCTTTTAGGGTTTTTGGGTGGATTTAGGGGCAAAATGCCAAGTTGGGTATTTTTGGAAGAATTGGGAAGCCAATCACCATATGTGAACTATGGACCAATGGAATCTTTATTTGAGTCCTCTATGTACTGGTCTTAGCTAAACCCTAGCCTAGGACTAGTGAGTTTAGGGGACCATCTACATGAGTCTCCGATCAAAGTCAACAATTTTGGGTTTAGGGTTGTGAGTGATTGTGGTTGAGAGTGAGTTTAGGTGAGTGAACTAGCTCGAGGCCAACACCTAGCGTCAACCCTAAGGTCGAGCAATCATATAGGGAGTCTCCTTGAGATCTCCCATACTGACCCCACCTACTAAGTGTTAGAGGTTTGGACCAATATGTCGAACTTCAAGTTGAGCAAGGAAGAGTTTAGAGTTTCTAATGGTGAGGGTTCCTTTCTAATTTTCTAAGAATAGTCAACAAAAAAATCTTATGGCTACCTTAGGAAACTAAAGAGGGAGAACTAAACCTCAACCAAAAGTGAGGTCAACAGACGCCTTATAACATTCCTAATTAAAGTAACAGGTGGCTCCCAAGCCAACCGTCCTTCCGCTCATAAGCAACGTAAGGCCCGAAGAAACTGCTCATTAATGAAGCGAGGGTGTTGAGGACTGCACCTCATTTAGTTTGTAGCTGGGATCAAAGTTGCTTTTCTCTCCTTCCCAACTCATATATGTGGACTAGTCCTTAGAAGCGAAGTAAGTTCCACTCCAGTATTCCATCTTGATGTAGTCAACTTGTTACAACTTAAAGAATGATGTGAGGCCCCATGGCATTCCACCTTAAAGTAGCTGGAAACTCCCTAGAAACCTTCCTTACACTCATGAGGGATGTAAGACTTGATTATATTCCTCATTGATAAATTACAAGCGATGAGGTACGTACCTAGATCAATTCACAAGAGGTATCAAATTCTATTGGGTCTCCTTTCTAACTGATCATTGTAGACTAGTTCTCAAAGGCAAAACAAATTCCACTCCGGCATTCCTTCTTGATCTATTCAACATGTTATCGCTTAGTGGGCGATGTGAGGCGACATGGAATTCCTCATTAAAGTAGCAAGTGTCTTCCTCGCTAGCTGATGCAGGTTGGATTTGGTGTGTTAATTTTGAAAATATTTTGTAATGTTATAAAATACACATGACAGATATAATAACAAATATGCAAATTAATCCCAACAAAATAACTTCAATTAAAATAGTTTTATCTTCTAATAATCTTTAAATTGTTAAGTCCCCCTTTTAAAAAGAACGCAAGTATACATATCGTTCAAGTAATAAAGAGCTCTAATGGAGTCTTTGTTCGATCCCACTAGGAAGTTGGAAACGTCTATAAACAAGTTCCTAAAGTTATAATGTAAAGTACTATTTTAAAAATACAAATAGTAAAGTGTGAAATTTGAATATTATGTAACAAGTGAATGCTAATTAAATTGTAGTTGAAATCCAAGTTAACTAAACTAAATGCAAAACTTTTAAAAGTAAATTTACAAAAATTAAAACTAAGATGTTGTTATGGAAAGTTCAAATTTAAGGAAGCGTCCTTCCCCTTTACAATGAGTATATGGTTTGTGAAAAACTTAAAATCATTTGAAAAAATATATATATAAAGTGTTTTGTGCCAAAGAGAGCAATCCTATTCTTTACCCTCTTCCGAGAGCATAAAGTACATTGACTAATCCAGAGTTTGGTCCCTA
>NW_018251978.1:30376-40057 GCF_001263595.1 Phalaenopsis equestris | reverse complement strand
CATGAAATCAAATATGATTCTTTCTATGTTGTAGAAATCATATCCCTTTCAGAACATATGTTTCTCAACACATTTTAACATTTTAATTAGTAAGATCAAAACGAAAATGAGGATGGGAGTTGAAATCATCACAAATTATTATCATTTAAAACCATATAAAATAAAATCAATTTGTCTTAAAACTATATCTCAAAGTAGGGAGAAGGATAAAGAAGACTACTAAGTATTCTTGAGAAGGATGTGACAAAATGCGGATTTCATATATAAAAACAAATTTACAAAACAAAAGAAATAAAGACACAACTTACCTCAAAATCCTTCCCAAGAAAACTCCTAGAAGTTCTCTCCAAGCCTTTCTCTCTTTAAAAGCACTCTCAATTCTCACTTAGAAGTGTAATGAAGAAGAAATCTCTCACCTTCCCTCTCCTCTTTCAATCCTTACAGAAAATCTCCAAACCCACGACTTTCTCTCTCTCTCTCTAACTCTCCTCCATGCCACACACCACAAATCACCGAAAAACTCTTCCTTTCTTCTCTTTTTCAAGCCCTAGACTTCCCTCTAAAAAGAATTCAAAATTCCTTCCTAAATTCTATCCAAAAGTCAACTCTTTTGAATTCAAAAAACATGTTCGCTGATCCAAGCGACATATCCCTTCATAAAATAACCTGCATACATTGAATCACTCCAAGGCGTGTTTAGAAGGAGTGTTCATCTGAAAACTCATGAAAAATTCGTCATGAACTGCCTTAATCCGCAAAATGTCATCCCTGGCACATCTGGTGCCAAATCTGGCACATCATGCTCTAACTCTCTATCAAATGGTGCATCTGACGCCAATATGGTGCATCATGCACCAGTTTGCTGAAGACCGCACTGTTTAGGGCTTTAGCGCATCAGGCACCGATCTGGTGCATGTGACGCTAATCTGGCGCTTTTGGCGCCAATTTGGTGCATCATGTGCCAGAATTCCAACCTTCACTGTTCCAAGAGACATATCCCTTCATAAAAGAACCTGCTAAAGGTACTAGATACATTGAACACTCCAAGGGGTGTTTAGAACAAGTGTTCATCTGAAAATTCATTCAAAATTCATCTTGAACCGCCTTAATCCATAAAAAGTCATCCCTGGCGCATCTGGCATCAAATCTGGCGCATCAAGCTCCAACTCTCTGTCAAATGGTGCATTTGACGCCAATCCGGTCATCATGCACCAACTTTTTGAAGATAACTTGTTGAAGACCGCACTGTTTAGGGATTTGGCACATCATGCACTGATCTGGTAGATCTAACGCTAATCTGGCGCATTTGGCACCATTCTGACGCCAATCTGGCGCATCATGCGCCAGAATTCCAACCTTCACTATTTTGGCTCCAAATTTCATCCTTTCTGCTACTTTTGCTACAAATGTCTAAAATTAATATACCTACAATGAAAACTTGAAAATACTCTTCTTTAAAGTGCAATATCACTAAAAATAAACATAAAATATACACTTAAAACAACATATTATTTTTGTGTATCAAAATCTCCTAAACTCAAATGTTACTTGTCCTCAAGTGATGCTTTTATTACGTAAAAGCATATGACTTAAGATGGAGACTAACATATAACTTCCATACTTTAGTTCAATAAAAAAAAGTAAAATGTAAGAAAAACCTTTAATAACTTAAATTCAAATTCTAATTCTAAGAGTACTTAGTAGTCAATTTTAAGATTTCTGAATCTCTATTCATGTCAAGATGAATTGCAATTTGTTATATCAATAGTACTTAGAATATTCATATGAAAAATAAATTCAGGAAAACTTTACTAATATGCTACTAATAATGCAATATAAGTTTAGAAAATTTAATAAAGCTATTTCCTTAAGTTGATTCAAGTGAAGCCAACTTTGATTAGGCATCTCCTCAAGCTTCTCCTCACTTATTTTTCTTTTCTTTTCTTTTATTATTTTTTTTTATTAGGAACTTTTCAATCCTTTCTTTTATTTTTTCTTTTTCATGTGAGGATTACTATATCCGGATAGCCATTAATAATTTTGAACTTCAATATCCTCTTCTTAAAGTTAAAACTCCTTACCTTTCTTCACTTTATAAATTAATATTAGTTTATGATTTTCATAAAGTTTTATTCTTTTCATCTTACATGAATCTCTAAAATTCTTAATACTTCAAAAATACAATTTCCTTTACCTTAAATAGAATAACTTAGCCATATCTTATCATACTAAATATCTTTAACATTAGAATTGACCTTCATTATTAAAAACTTTTACCTAAATTTACCATAATATTCATAAACTTAAGTATAATTATTTAAAGTTTAATCTTAATATCCCATGTCAAGTTAAATTATTTTTTAAAAATATTGTTACTTAAGGAAAAATAAAATTTAATTTACTTCTTTTTAAAAGAAAACATTCTTCCCCCAAAACTTAAATTTTAAAGTATTCTAAATTTTTTTAGAATAAAATTTATTTGGTGAAAGAAAAAGAAAATACATTGAAATAAAAACTATCCTGTAGAGGATTTCTAACTATGAAACTGGGCTCCGGTATACTGCAGGCACTAACTTTAAAATACATGCAGGTTTTGAAGCATTAAATGAGACATGATATATTATTTAGAATTTGCTGAGATTTTAAAAAAATGAAAATACTAAAAATGCAGAAAAAATAAAAATCTACTATTACTATTACAATTTTAAATCCACAGTACAAAGATAAAAGTTTTTACTACTACAGGTTCAAATTTCAACGAAATAAAATCTAAATAACATATAAACAAACAACTAAGCAAAACAAAAAAAAACTAATTCCAGAAAGTATCAATCTTAATCACCTTCCTCATCATCATCTTCTTCTTCCTCTGCTTCTTCTTCTTCATCATCATAAATTGGAGCATATGGAGTAAAACTGAGGCAAGTAGGAAATTCCACAATTTAATCACCCCTAAGATACCACACCACAGCATCCTAAAAAGCTATATCACGCTGAGCTTTCCTCTATCGATACTCATCATTATAAATATTTCTTGCTCCAATTTCTCCAATCCAATTCTAAATATTTCTTATATCCAATTATTGAATCATGAGTTTGTCCATAATGTTTTCTAATGATGCAAGTGTCAGTGCTATTTTTTGTTGGAGGAGTTGCCCATAAGAGCTGTCAATCACCGGAATCGAAATCCCGTCGCCCACTTCGGAAGGATTTTTTAGGAAGGATTTTTTAATTTACATATTTTACATATATATTTAGTTTAAAAAAAAAATATGAAATCAAACTAACCCCATATTTTTTATAGTTTAAATTAAAGAGCGTTGTTCCTCAAATTCTGTATCTATCCGGAAAGATAAACACAAGACTTGAGGATGAGACTCAATCAAATAAACTAAGGAATATATGACATAGGTTTAGTCTGCGAAACATTTGTATTTGCCGACAAGTTCCTCTATTTAATATAAAGGATTAAATAGGGTTTATATTAAGATGGTATCGGACATGATTCCTATAAGGGCAAGCCCCTATTGTTAATTACATCTTAAATGACCAAAGTCACCTAAGAAGACTCTCGATAAAAATCAGGAAATATTATCTTCAAAGAATTTCAAAGTGTAGGACTTTTCAATGAGATCAGACGTAAAGGTGTGAAAGGGGATTGGTTCAAATTTGGAACATTTTGTTGTAAAGTCCAAAGGAGGAAGAACTAGGGGATGTCATAGATCCAGAGGAGAACCTCGGTGACTTCCCAAGCTATCCTAATGTTTGGCTTCAGTTTTGAGGAGAAATATGTAGTTGTTTCATCCTGCCAATTTTATTAGTTAGGGCTTACATTCATGTGAAACTATCACACAAATAGCCTGGAAGATGTGAGGATTAGGTCATGACAAACGACAACCTCGGAATCCTAAGATGAGTTAGGGCTTATATTGTATAGCAGGGTTGTACAAAAGCCTAAAGATAAGGTGAGGATTTACGTTGCATAAGCAAGAAACCTTGAAGTCCTTTGGCTTTGTTGTTCAAGTCTAAGAAAGGAAGACATGTTTAACCTATGGCTTTGTTGTTTAAGTCTAAGAAAGGAAGACTGGTTTAGCTGGGGAAGACGGGTTTTGCTGTTGAAGATGCCTGTGCTGCCCACCATGCTAGCTCCAAGCTACTTGTTGCGACGAGTTTGAGTTTTCTAGTGTGACAAGTTATAATGTCAAATCAGGCGGCCCTATGGTTGAAGTTCTTTAAATTTTATGGGGGCATGTTAAAGTTGATTAGATCAACACTTGTTAGGATGTTACGGTTCCCTCATTCCGGCACCACTATTTCCTATTGGATTCACTTAGTCCAAATGAATTTACTAAACTCAACTTAATGAGTTCCATAATTTCATTTAAACCATGGGAAGCCTCGTTAGCAACCGTAGGTTACCTCCTCCGAGGAATTCCCGATCATCCGATAGAGACGTTTTAATTTAATTGCAATTATAGTTTTCTGTGATGTTTGTGATTATATTTTGAGTTGTTTTATATTTTGAATGTTGTCGCGGTGAGTTTTACCTTGCTTGATTTTAGTTTTGGTTTTGGTTTTGGTTTTCATGCAGGGTTAAATCGTTGTTTAGCATGCAAGTTTGCAGGTATAACACAGTATGAAAGTACAAGAAAGACAACGCTGAAAACTATAAAAGCGTATCTAGTGAGTCTTCTCATTCCGCCGCCAAAAACTCAAAAGGCATGTGAAGGCAGTTTATATGTGACAGGGAAGTAAAATTTTATCGACCTATCTAACCCTAGGTCGTATATTGGTGGGTCCTTAGGAGTTTAATTAAGGATGATGTTGCCAAGGAGAACATATTAAGTTTAGTAGATCTCCGAGGTATCCAACAGATCTAGAGAAAGAAGGAAGTCCGTGCTACTCTCTCGCTACGTGATTGAAAATCCCGAGTTCTTTTAAACGTATTATGTTGCTTAATAATTCATCCTAAAAAACACCTTAATGCTCAATGAACATTGATTTCTCAATTATCCCTAAGAGTAAGGTAATTATCATATGTAATTTAATTTTGAAATTTATGTGGGTGAAGACCCTTAAAGACAATTTTTGGTTATAATTGGCCTTGTAGTGTTTGAAAGATGTTTTAATATTAAATGATGTTTACTTTTCTACTCCTTATTTAAATGAAACTTGATTTAACCTAAGTCACTACTAAGCCCTTAATAACTAGGTGAGTGTCTTAATTAGTTTTAAAAAGGTTAAGCTTTAAGTGGTCATAATTCATGATTTGAATTTTATTTGAAAATCAAAATAGGGTTATTAAATTGATGAATTATTGACTTCAAAAGTCATACCCCTAAGCCTTAGGTTCATTTTATTTTAATAAACTTCCAAACTTTAATAATTTAGAAATTTATCAACTTATCTTTTTCAATTAGGAAAGTGGGGTTGGTTTCTACCAATTAACCCCTTGTGTTTCAAACATCCAAATTAATATCAGAGGTTACCCATTTCCTTCCTTGAATTAAGCCTAAATGTTAATTATGGCTAAATTTCCAAAATTACATATTTTCCCCTAAGTCTCTAACACTTCATAATTTGTCAAATTCAATTCAAATGACTTTGAACTTTTTATCCTACCTCATTCATGGGTCAATTAAGACATCACAGGAGAAAATCTGATATTTCAAAAGTTAATTTATTTTATATTTTATATAATTATTTTCATGGAAAAATAGGATTTTTGAAAGAAAATTCCTAACTTTACCAAGGTAAATTCTAATCCCTTGAAATTTTTACAAGAGGTAGGCTTAGACTAGAGAAACCTTTGAACCAAATTTCATGATTTTTTTAATTTTATTTAAATTATAAGAATTATTTTATGTTCTGGGGTATTTATAAAATATAAAATATTTTAAATTGGGAAAATTAAGCTTTATATTTTTGAAAAATCTCCTTAAGGTTAGAGAATTCAGAGAAGAAGATTTTTTTTTTTTTGAGTTTTATTTAATTTATTGGAATTATTCTTAATGAATACCCATTTTTAGCTTTTATAAATCATTTTAAGCTTTAGAATTTAATATCTTTATTTAGAAAATCAGAAAAAAATTCCAATTATTCCTAAGTGCTTAAGAAACAATTTAGAACATTTCCATGAAATTTATTATTTTTGTGATTTTTATGAATCTTTTAATTATTTAAATATTTAAAATAGGCTAGAAATTAAGTTTTTATTTTAAATATTATTTTACATTTTAAGTTATCAAATGGACTTAATATGCTTTGAAATTTTTATGATGAGTTCTCTAGATCCTAAAAAATGGTGGAGCTCAAAAATCAAGTCAATTTGTTGTTTTTATTTTTCAAAATTAATTGTCTTAATGATTTGGGGTTTGTAAAGATTAGGTGTATTTTGAATCACTTGGCTCATGACAAATTTTCTTAAGAGTTCTCTGGTCATAGTAAACCTTTTAAAATTTTCTTAGATTTTTCTACATGCTAATTTCCATGATTATTTTAAGCAAATAAAGCACATAAACTTGAAAAATGTGATTCTCTATCTAGGGACCTCATCTGACTTTGGAAAAATCAGACAATGTTCCCCTTGACAGAGGCTACAACTTGCCAAAAACTCAAGCTATGGCGATAAGTCTACATGCATGGAGAATCAAAAGATTCAAATCAGTGTTTAATTAATTATAAATAAAATATGAATTAGATGGATTTAGAATTATTTCCACATTATTTTCCTCTGTTCACTGAGCAAGAGGGTATTTTTTTTATTTTTGTGATTTTTCTACACCAAGTTATAAATTTTTTACGTTAGGGGTATTTAAATAAATAGAAAAAATCCTTATTTATCTATTTAAACAGCGCGTGCTGACTAGATCCTAGGCAGCTCCGAAGAGCCAGCTCCGAAGGTCCGCGTGGCACGCTCTGGTTGGATGCCGCCATCCACGTAGCTGCAAACCTGACCCGCAGTTTATGTTCTAAAGTGTTGTCCGGCTCGATCTCATCCATCCATTCAACACACGCTTGATCAAACGGCTCCCCGTCATCATCTTGCCGATAGAGTGATCTCGTGACCGACCACACTAAAATCTTAAGATCTCAACCTAGACTCAACCAACTCACTTCAGATTTGATCTTATGGACTCATCTCCTACATCTTCATCTAAGTGAGACGAACACATCCATATGGTAATCGTGCAATTGAATTAAGCCTAATTAAATGAAAAATCAAAATGGGCTCGGGAGGAAGAGAAGTTTTATACCTTTGCTTTGAGAAGTGAAGCTTTGATCAGAGGGTCATGGCACGTTCGTTATGATCCAAAGAGGCTAGAGATTGAGTCTCTATTTAAGCCTCTGGTCTTAGTGCAAAGCCTAGGGTGATTTTGATCACGGCCGGATTTGGGTGTTGTTCTAGAGCTATTGTAGAGTCTATTTCAGAGGGGGATTTTGTGGGGCTTTAGCTTCTTTCTTGGTTGTGAAGGTGTGGGCACAAGTAAATGAAGTTTGGTGGACTGTGGAATTGTAATGAGCTCTGTCCTATTTTTTTGCAGAGGTTTGAGTTCAAAATTGAGCTTCCACAATAGAATTCAGTTCGAGAAGAGTGTTGGATTGTACTAAGAGGATCTCAGAGAAGCTCTGTGACAAGTTTGGCGGGCTCTCTCTAAGAAATTTTCAGCACACCTCCCATGGTCTTAGAGGTGATTTTTTATAAAAATGGCCATGGGGTGGCTCTCAGGGCAAATGTTGGGTGGATTATGGTGCTTAGGTGGAGGACAGAGGAGCTCTACAATTTGGTTTGGCTATGCTGGCCTCTAGGTTTGATTTGGGTGAAATTCTGTGGGGGTGGCTCTCAATTTTGAGCTTCTCCGGCGACTAGGCCAGCTGGCCATAGTAGGGGGAGATGGCTAGGTGCTCAGGGCATCCAGGGAAATCTGTCAAAGCAACTTAATGCAATGAGGTTTACTTTTGGTAAGGGTATCTTAAGCATGTGCATTTTTGGGAATAAAATCCCTTAGTTTGAGCAAAAATGGAATGAAATCCCTTAATTTAGGGGACCTTTGGTCCATGGCATAGTTTAGGTTGTTAGATCTCAGTCTTAGGGTCTAACCAATGGTTGAGGTGGAGTTAATTTGGTGACTTTGGGGTAGTTATGCCATCTTTAATGCATGGGTTCAATGTGGGTTCAAGTGATCAAAGTTTCGGTTTGGGCTAGGTTCGCCATGTCAAATGACCCAATTTATTGATCAACATTGTGTAGATGATTTTTATGAAGATTTTTGGTGAAGGGTTGAAGTGATTTTTTGTTCAATTGGTAGGTCAATTTGAGAGATTTTTGGAATTTAGTAAATTTTGGGTATGTTGGGCTAGACATGGGTCTAGGTTGGGATTACCTTTGGATAAGTCTAAATTGAATGGTCCACATGATCAAGGGAGATGTTTTGAAGATTTTTCATGAAGGGGTAGAGTGGAATTTTTGGGGTTAAGGCCCTCAATTTGGTGAGATTTTGAAACATGTCCAATTTGGGGAAAATTTGGGGCTTTTGGACTTAGGTTGAAATCAAATGAAATTGAGGTCTCACCAAGACTAATTGAAGGTAAATTTTTATGTGTGGGGATGTTATGAAGATTCTTCAACACAAATTGTGGCCAATTGAGCGGCCTATGGGTTCAATTTGGTGGAACCAAGTCATAGGGCCAAAATTGGGTTTTTAGTTTAAATCAATATTGTGTCCAAATGATGGACCAATTGAGCTTGGATTTGGCCTATATTGGTAATATCAAGAGTGAGTTTGAATTTATAATTTAAATTGGGGTAAATTGAGACCAATTGTCTAGACATTTGAGGAAATTTGGGGAAAAATGGGCCTTTAAAGTGCAATTTGGGGGTTTTGATCAAAGATGGTCAAACTGACCAAATTGGGTCATGTGATAGTTGAAAAAAATGAAATTAGGAATATTTGAGAGGTTTTGGAAATTTTTAGGATTTTTTGGAATTTTGGGGTAAGGAGGGGTATTTCGGAGAGGGGTATTTTGGTAATTTGGCCAATTTTGGTGATTTTGGGTATTTTGGGAGTTTTCAAGGTGTTTCAAAATAATTTTTGAACCATGTTGGGTATTTTGGCTAGATTTGGAGATTTTGGCAAAATTTGGGGTCCCAAGGGTATCTAAGCAATATTGGGGAATTTAGGGGCAAATGGAGAGGTTGGGTATCTTAGTAGAGTTGGAGTTTCAACCACCTCAATAAGCCATTGAACAATAGAAACCCCTTTTTGGGTCCTCTATGTAGTGTTCTTAGGAACATCCTACACCAGGGCTAGTGAGTTTAGGGAACCACCTACAGGAGTCTCCCAAAAGTATCAAGGGACCAAAGCCTAGAAGTTCTAGGTTTAGGGTAATGAGTGATTTTGAGTACAATAGACCAACACCCAGGGTCAACCCTAAAGTCCAGCAGTCTTAAGGGTGACTCATCTTAAGTTTTCCCTATAGTGACCACACCTACTAAGTGATAGAGGTTATGACCGATATGTGGAACTTCAAGTTGAGTAGAGGAGAGTTTGAAATTTCTAATGGTAAGGGTTCCTTGTCTAGTTTTCTAAGAGTAGTCAATAGGAAGGTCCTATGGCTAGACTTACGCTACTAAAGAGAAAAACTAAACCTCAACCAAAAGTGAGGTCAACAAATGGACCC
>NW_018251978.1:27578-30314 GCF_001263595.1 Phalaenopsis equestris | reverse complement strand
CCAATACAAACTCCTAAGTCAACAGATCTGAAAGTATGTGTAGATTTGTGTGTGTGATATTTTTCTTCTGGGGATAGTAACAGATGATCGTCTGATTGAAATCAAGGAGTAGGAACTCTCGCTGGGGATCGGAGAGTAAATTTTGAGTTATGAAATTTCAGGTATTTATAAAGGATGAAAATCAGTTTGTAGGTGATGACTTTGAAGATTGAGAGTAGGATGCCACAGTGGGGGTCTTATTCCTATTTCCAAAGGTGTGAGTAGAGAAAAGGATGCTGTTGAGGGGACTTACATAAATCTCAAAGAGGTTGGTAGAGAATTGGAAGTTGTTGAGGGGACTCACACCAATCTCAAAAGGTGTTGAAAAAAGGATGCGATGTTCATACAGGGGAGTCTCACTCTTATCTTGAAGATGTAGGTAGATAATTGGAAGCCATGGAGGAGCCTTACACCAATCTTGAAAGGTGTTGAGAATAGGATGTGATGTTCCATAAAGGGGAGTCTTACTCCTATCTCGAAAGGTGTTTAGAATAGGATGCGATGTTCTATAAAGGGGAGTTTTACTCTTATCTCAAAGATGTAGGTAGAGAATTGGAAGCTGTGGAGGGGCTTTACACCAATCTCGAAAGGTGTTGAGAATAGGAGGCGATGTTCCATAAAGGGGAGTCTTACTCCTATGTTGAAGATGTAGGTAGAGAATTGGAAGCTGTGGAGGGGTCTTACACCAATCCCAAAAGGTGTTGAGAATAGCATGTGATGTTCCATAAAGGGGAGTCTTACTCTGATCTCGAAGATGTCGGTAGAGAATTAGAAGCCTTGGAGGGGCCGTACACCAATCTTGAAGGGATTGAGAATAGAATGTGATGTTCCATAAAGGGGAGTCTTACTCCTATCTCAAAGATGTAGGTAGAGAATTGGGAGCCGTGGAGGGGCCATACACAAATCCTAGGATATGAGGAGTCAAAATTTGGGTACTGACCCCAAGAGTCACATGTGTAGAGAGTTTGAGTTGTTGAATTTGCAAAAATGTGTCATGTGAAAAGGTTCATTTTGTTGAAGAAGATTTGTAGAGCTTTGTGGGATTTTGTGCGGAATGTGAAATTTCACGAGGATGTGAATAGAGTTTATACAGATAAAGATGGTTGTGTTGCGCTCACAAAGAGTAAGAAACTCTGAAAATGAGAGAATCCACTCAACAGATTCATTTTCTTTTCTTGTTGTTTCGATCACATTTAATTTTTCAAAATATGTCTTTCAAATTTTAGTTTTAATTAGTTGATTTTCAAAAGAAATTTGCTTTGTCGTTTATTCATTGGTGATTATATTTATTTAAATTTTTTTAATTGTTAAAGATTTGTTGTTTCATTCCTTGTTCATTGAAATTCTCAACCAACGCGTGGTTTGTGGCTTTCATCCATCGCACAAAAAAGCAACTGACCAAAAGACACATTTTGAGGCACATTTACATTTTGAGAGAAATTCCATTAATCTGCTTCAATAAAGATGTTATAGATCGAACATAGGTTGACACCTAGAAAGGTACAATATATAGTCCATGTTGAAGTACACCCATATCATCTCATGCCATGAATACATTGTAGGCTGAATATATCAGATACATATCATGTTGCTATATAAAAAAAGTGACCCCTCTGATCATCAACTGACCATCAATACCAGGTACGAAAAGCTCCTGATCAAGCAGACCTTATAAGTTATGCTCCATGATAAGAGTTCCTATCGCATATACTTAGAGGTGCAACCCTCTCATAGCTCGTACGACAGTAGCTCAGTAGCTCTTCCAGTTCCGGGTTAGTTCCGGGTTTGACTAGAATCCATATGGTATTTTGCTGTCATCCATTCTGCTAAAAGTCACAGACACCCTACGGTATCGTACCCCTGGAATGCAATGTTTGGTGACGTCTACACCGTTTCATTTAAGAACGAGCACTGAACTGACTAGTAGAGGAGTCTCTACAGAACCTCGGAACTCATCAGGGCCTACGATATCAATTTCTTTCCCAAATAAAATATTGCTCTTGCTAAAAAATGAGACCTTGCAGAAGGGTCTTACAAAAATATGATGATCAATGTGCGGAGGAATACAATCACCCTCTTCGTAGATGTTGATAATAATCCTATTTGAAATGCAGGTAGCAGGCTGAATACTCCATTTGATCATTCTTTTGATCATCCACTTTATCATTGGCGGTAGCGGATCTACTTGATCGTGTATGAGGATCCCAGGAGGATTCCCCTGTCTCTCATTTGTGAAGTTATAACAGCAGCCGCACTGAATCGTGATTCTCCCTTTTCCTCTCATCCATTTCTTCGGCTCAGAGTATGTTTTATCCATGAGAAGGCCTGCTCGGCCTCTATCTCTCAAATCAAAGATATAATCCATAATGCTTCTTTCGTCAATCTCAGAGAAGACCATGGTATACAGCTCCAGGCCTTCCAATATGTTGACAATTTTTCGTTGAACATCTTCGTAACATTAAAATTCTCTTTTATTTACTTTACTTATCTTGTAGTACTCCATTGTACTAGGGGTCGGTAGCTGTTGCGGGCGTTCCTCCCATTTGTACTAGGGGTCGGTAGCTATTGTGGGCGTTCCTCCCTTTGAGCTGGTTGATCTGGAATACGAGACTCGGCACTTTTCACATCATTCAAGAACTTTCTCTAATTGATTTAGACATATTTCAAATGAAGTTCCAAACAAATGAAGTTCCAAAC
>NW_018251978.1:26706-27551 GCF_001263595.1 Phalaenopsis equestris | reverse complement strand
TAAAGACTTCAATCCCTTTTTCAATTAAATCACTAAAAATTGACATCATACATATTTAAAATGTTGCAGGCGCATTACATAATCCAAAGGACATTTGCCGAAAATCAACTGTACTATAAGGACTAGTAAATGTTATTTTCTCCTGATCCTCCGAATTTATAGGCATTTGTTGATAACTGGTATATCCTTCTAGAAGACATAAATATATTTGCCCAGCTAGCTTATCCATCATATGGTCCAAAAAGGGTAAAGGAAAATGATTCTTTTTGGTGGAAAAATTTAATTTTCTATGGTCTATGCAAAAAGTTTATTGAGGACAAATATGGTTTAGTTTCAAAAAGTATTTCCCCTTCTGCCAAACTTAAATTTTTAATTATTTATAAGCAGTTGTTGACCTCAATTTTGGTTGAGGTTTAGTTCCTCATCTTTAATAACCTAGGGTCTAGCCATAGGACTTTTCCTTTTGACTATTCCTAGAAAACTAGACTCGGAACCCTCACCACTAGAAATTCCAAACTGTTCTCTACTCAGCTTGAAGTTTCACATGTTGGTCTCAACCTCTAAACACTTAGTAGGTGGGGTCACTGTGGGGGAAACTCAGGAGAGTCACCCTTAGGATTGCTGGACCTTAGGATTGACCTTGGGTGTTGGTCTAAAGCTAAGGAACTCACTACACTTATCTACACCCACATTCACTCATGACCCTGAGCTCAAATTTCTAACTTAGATCCCTTGATCTTTTGGGATACTCATGTAGATGGTCCCCTAAATCTACTAGCCCTAGGGCTATGGTTTAGCTAAGACCACTATGTAGAGGACCCAAAATGGGGCTTCCTTTGGTCCAT
>NW_018251978.1:25450-25933 GCF_001263595.1 Phalaenopsis equestris | reverse complement strand
CCCTAATGACCAGTCCAAACACCATGAAACCACCTAAATCAAGCCATGGACCAAAGGTCCCACAAAATAAGGGATATTATTTCTAAAAATGCACATGATTAAGATATCTTCGTCAAATCTAAGCACATTTGCATTAAATTGCTGTGATGGATTCCTCTGGGTTCCCTGAGCTCCTAGCCAGCTCCCCCTGGCCGGCAGGTCAGCCTAGTGGCCGGAAAAGCCCAAAACTGAGAGCCACTCCCCCGGGCCCGCGGCGTTGCTTAATTAAAGCCGAGCATCGCGGCTGTATGATAGTGGACCTATTGTTAAAATAGAAAACTAGCTAAATCAAAATAGAAATAATAACGTGGAACAACTGCCCAGACCCTACAAATGCGTGGTTGTGATCCGTGAGCGCACGTAGCTCTGCGTGCGCTCTCCGCCTCTCCAAACTAGACATGCGGGATGATCGGCTTCCTAGAGCTTCCCTAAGATTCCCTCAGT
>NW_018251978.1:24720-25288 GCF_001263595.1 Phalaenopsis equestris | reverse complement strand
ACCCCCCCCCCACAAAGCCTCTATCATAGCTCTAGACCATCACCCAAATCCGGCCGTAATTTAATTCATACCTAGTCCTTACACCAAGACCAGGGACTTAATCCCTAACATCCTTGGACCTCAACAGACGTACCGAGCACCTCTGGTCGATGCTTCCCTTCTCAAGCAAAGGTATAAAACTCCTCCTCCTCCCGAGCTTATTTTGATTCTCCATTTACTTAAGCTTGATTTCATGCCATCTTAACCGTATGGATATGTTCGTCTCATTTAGACGGTCCATAAGATCAAACCCGAAGTGATTTGGTTGAGTCTAGGCCGAGATCTTAAGGTTTTAGTGTGGACGAGCACGGGATCATTCCATTAAGGACGATGACGGAGAACCGTTCGATCAAGCGTGTATCAAATGAATGGGGGAGATCGAGTCGGACAGCGCTTCGGGACATAAACCGCGGGCCGAGTCAGCAGTTACGTGGACGACAGCCTCCAACCAGAGCGCGCCACGCATGCCTTCGGAGCTGCCTAGGATCTAGTCAGCACGCGCTGTTTAAATAGATAAATAGGGCTTTTT
>NW_018251978.1:22559-22910 GCF_001263595.1 Phalaenopsis equestris | reverse complement strand
TAGGTCTTAAGGGCTTAGTGGTGACTTAAGTTAATTAAAAAAATTGACTAAATGAGGATTAGAGAAATAAACATGATTATATCAAACATCCTTGAAACTCCACTAATCCCAATTAGGATTAAAAATTTGGCTAAAGTGTTCAAATTATACTAACTTGCCCTTTTAAGAGTCTTCCCACATAATTTTCAAATTAAATGATAAATGATAATTACCCTATTCTTAGGGATAATTGAGACATCAGAGTTCATTGAGTAATAAGGGTATTCACAGGATGAACCATTAAGCAACATAATAAGTTTAACTGGACTCGAGGCTTTTCACTAGTTGGTGAGGGAGAGACATGGACCTGTT
>NW_018251978.1:19497-22102 GCF_001263595.1 Phalaenopsis equestris | reverse complement strand
GATTTTTGGGTCATGGAGGGGTATCTTGGTAATTTGGTCATTTTTTGGAAATTTTGACAAATTTGGATGTATTCAAGGTGTTTGAAATGGGTTTTGATCAATTTTGGGTAATTTGGCAAAATTTGGGATTTTTAGCCAAATTTAGGTTCCAAGGGCAGTTAGGTAATTTGTTGGAGGTGCATAGGGGTAAAAGACCAAGTTAGGCATTTCACATAGAATTGGATAGATATCCATTCTAAATGAACCATGGATTAATATATTGTGAAGATATGGTGTACCCTAGTTCCAAGTCAACACCCAGGGTCAATCCTAAAGCCAAGTAATCCTATAGGGACTCTTCTTGAATTCTCTTATAATGATCTTATCTACTAAATGCTAGAGGTTAAGATCATTATGTGGAATTTCAAGTTGAGTAAAAAGAAAAGTTTTGAATTTCTAATGGTGGGGGTACCTTTTCTAATTTTCTAAGACTAGTCAATAGGAAAGTCTTATGGCTAGACCTAGGCTACTAAAGAAGTTTCTAGACCTCAACCAAAAGTGAGGTCAATAAGCATTTGCAGGAACCCAAATTGGCGTTGGTTGATCTGGAATACGAGACTCGGCACTTTTCACATCATTCAATAACTTTATCTAATTGATTTAGACATATTTCAAATGAAGTTCCAAACACAAAAAAATCGTCCATAAAGACTTCAACCCCTTTTTCAATTAAATCACTAAAAATTGACATCATACATATTTAAAATGTTGCAGGCGCATTACATAATCCAAAGGACATTTGCTAAAAATCAACTGTACTATAAGGACTAGTAAATGTTGTTTTATCCTGATCCTCCGAAGTTATAAGTATTTGTTGATAACTGGTATATCCTTCTAGAAAACATAAATATATTTGCCCAGCTAGCTTATCCATCATATGGTCCAAAAAGGGTAAAGGAAAATGATGCTTTTTTGTGGCAAGATTTAATTTTCTATATTCTACACAAAAATTTTATTGAGGACAAATATGGTTTAGTTTCAAAAAGTATTTCCCCTTCCGCCAAACTTAAATTTTTAATTATTTATAAGCAGTTGTTGACCTCAATTTTGGTTGAGGTTTAGTTCCTCCTCTTTAATAGCCTAGGGTCTAGCCATAGGACTTTTCCTTTTGACTATTCCTAGAAAACTAGACTTGGAACCCTCACCACTAGAAATTCCAAACTGTTCTCTACTCAGCTTGAAGTTTAACATGTTGGTCTCAACCTCTAAACACTTAGTAAGTGGGGTCACTGTGGGGGAAACTCAGGATGAGTCACCCTTAGGATTGCTGGACCTTAGGGTTGACCTTGGGTGTTGGTCTGAAGCTAAGGCACTCACTACACTTATCTACACCCACATTCACTCACAACCCTGAGCTCAAATTTCTAACCTTGATCCCTTGATCTTTTGGGATACTCATGTAGATGGTCCCCTAAACCTACTAGCCCTAGGGCTATGGTTTAGCTAAGACCACTATGTAGAGGACCCAAAATGGGGCTTCCTTTGGTCCATGGCTTATTGGTGATGATTGGTGCCTCAACTCTACCAAAATACCCATCTTGGCCTTTTGACCCCTAAGGCACCCCCTAATTACCAAAATACCCCTCTTTGGCCCAAAATCCCAAAAATTCCCAAAAAATCCCACTAAATCCCAAATATTCTTAGTTTCATTTCTTTTAACTATTATCACAAGACCCAATTTGGCCAATTTGACCATATTTAACCAAAATCCCCAAATTGCCCTTTAAAGACCCAAAATCCTTTAAAGACCCAAAATTCCTAAGACCCAAAATTCCTCAAATCCATCTCACATATCCACCAATTTGATCTTAATTGACCCCAATTTCAATCCTAAACTCATATTCACTTATGGTATGACCAAACTAAACCAAATCCAAGCTCAATGGGTCATAATTTGAGCCCAATTGTGATTTGGGTCAAAACCCCAATTTTGACCATATGACTTAATCTCACCCAATTGAACCCATAGCCTAGTCAATTGGCCTCAATTAATGTTGAAAAATCTTTATTACATTCCTATACATCAAAATCAACCATAAATTGACCTTATTGAAGTTTCAAATCCATTTGATTTTGGCCTAAATCCCAAATTCCCAAATTTAGCCCCAAATTGGCTAAGTCCCCAAATTTCACCCAATTGATTGTCTTAACCTCCAATATGGCATCTAATTCATATTCAAAACTCTTCATGAGTACCATATTGACCATTTATAATAATCAATTTGGAGCTATCCCAAGGCTAACCCAAGCTAGACCCAAGCCTAGCCCAACATGACCAAATTGATTAAAGTTCAAAATTTCTTCAAATTGACCCCCCAATTGAACTCAAAACCATTTCCATCCTTCACCAAAGTTGTCCCTTGTAATAATCTACACCAAATGTAATAATTATTTGGGCCAATTGACATGGCTAACCTAGCCCAAACCTAAGTTTTGGTCATTTGCACCCACTTGGACCCATACACTAAATGTGACGTAACCACCTTAAAGCCACCAAATTAACTCCACCACAGCCATTAGTTGGACTTAGTGACCAGTCCAAACACCATGAAACCACCTAAATCAA
>NW_018251978.1:18471-19217 GCF_001263595.1 Phalaenopsis equestris | reverse complement strand
CCTCAGTGCATTCCAACCACTTTCCCTCACCCATTCCCATTGCCAGAGCCCAATTTTGAGCTCGAAACCCTGCCGGAAACCAGGACAGAACCCAATACACCTCCACACTCCACCAAACTTTAATTCTTTGTGCCTACACCTTCACAAGAGTGAAAAAAGCCAAAGCCCCAACAAATCCCCTTTCCATAGAGCCTCTACCATAGCTCTAGACCAACACCCAAATCCGGCCGTGATCGAATTCATACCTAGGCCTTACACCAAGATCAGGGACTTAATCCCTAACCTCCTTAGACCCAACAAATGTGCCAAGCACCTCTGATCGAAGCTTCCCTTCTTTGAGCAAATGTATAAAACTCCTCCTCCACTCGAGCTTGTTTTGATCCTCCATTTACTTAAGCTTGATTTCATGGTACCTTAGCCGTATGTATATGTTTGTCTCACTTAGACGAGTCCGTAGGATCAAACCCGAAGACCAAACCCGAAGTGATTTGGTTGAGTCTAGGCCGAGATCTTAAGGTTTTAGTGTTGACGGGCACGGGATCACTCCATCGGGGACGATGGTGGAGAGCCGTTCGATCAAGCGTGTATCAAATGAACTGGGGAGATCGAGCCGGACAGCGCTTCGGGACATAAACCGCGGGCCGAGTCAGTAGCTAAGTGGACGGCGGCATCCAACAAGAGCGCGCCACGCATGCCTTCAGAGCTGCCTAGGATCTAGTCAGCACGCGCTATTTAAATAGATAAAT
>NW_018251978.1:16007-16590 GCF_001263595.1 Phalaenopsis equestris | reverse complement strand
AAGGGTCTTCACCCACATAATTTTCAAATTAAATGATAAATGATAATTACCCTATTCTTAGGGATAATTGAGACATCAGAGTTCATTGAGTAATAAGGGTATTCACAGGATGAACCATTAAGCAACATAATAAGTTTAACTGGACTCGAGGCTTTTCACTAGTTGGTGAGAGAGAGACATGGACCTCTTTCCCCCTCCAACTTGTTGGATACCTCAGAGGCCTATTAAATTTAATATGCTACGCTCAATGAAATCATCCTTAATTAAACTTTTAAGGACTCACCACGATATGACATAGGGTTAGGAAATTTACCAAATTTTTACCTTTCCTGCTCTTCATAAACTGCCTTAACATGCATTTTATGTTTCAGGTGGTGGAACGAGAAGACTCGCCAGGTACACTTTTACAGTTTTCAGCGTTGTCTTTCTTGTACTTTCATACTGTACTTTTATACCTGTAAATTTGCATGCTAAACAAAGATGTCACCCTGCATGAAAATTAAAACCATCAGGATAGCCACATAACCAAAACCAAAATTAAAAATCAACCAAGATAAAATTCACCGTCACAACATTCAAAATA
>NW_018251978.1:15431-15925 GCF_001263595.1 Phalaenopsis equestris | reverse complement strand
GGATGATCGGGAATCCCTTGGAGGAGGTAACCTACGGTTGCTAACGAGGCTTCCCACGGTTTAAATGAAATTATGGAACTCATTAAGTTGGGTTTAATAAGTTCATTTGTTCTAAGTGAATCCAATAGAAAATAGTGATGCCGGAACGAGGGAAATGTAGGATCCTAACCGGCGTCGCTCTAATCAACTTTAATATGCCCTCATAAAATTTAAAGAACTTCAACCGTAGGGCCACCTGATTTAATATTATAACTTGATACACCAGATAATTCAAAATCATCGCGGCTGGAGCTTGGAACTAGTACGGTGGGCAGCACGGCCATCTTCAACAGAAAAAAAAACTGTCTTCCTTAGGTAAATCAATCTTCCTTCCTTAGACTTAAACAACAAAGCCATAGGACTTCGAGGTTGCTTGCTTATGCAACATAAATCCTCACCTTATCTTTAGGCCTTTTCATAGCCCTGCTATACAATATAAGCCCTAACTCATCTTA
>NW_018251978.1:13999-14656 GCF_001263595.1 Phalaenopsis equestris | reverse complement strand
TCTTTCATTTTAAACTATGAAAATATGGGGTCAGATTGATTTCACACTTCAACGTCCTTCCAAAGCGGGCAATGTGATTTCAATTCCAGCGACCGACAGCTTCTTACGGGCAACCCCACAAACAAACCAATCCCCAAAATAACGCCGACAGCTTCTGGCGACTCCGCTGGGGACAAGCTTTTCTCTCCATACAAATCAAGAAATATTATCTTCACACATCGGTAATATGTTTATGTCCCCCTTGGACAAAATTACCCTTCTTCCGTTGGCATACTTTACCCATTTCTATCTTGGGAAAGTACTGCTAACTCCTTGGACTTAAAGACTAGCTATTCAACCATCTTTTGAACAGAGGGGTTCAAAAAGCCATTAAGGACTCTTTAAATTTTTATGTGGGGACGGACCCCCAATACGTGTTTTGGTGGATTAACTCCACCTGGGCATTTTCTGCCACGAATTGGGTCCCGCCCTGGGTCCTAAACTTTCTCGCAACTCCTTTCCACATTTGGTTTGATACTTCGCAGATTGAACCAACTCGTGTTGTGTTGCGCGCACTTTGAAACATTAATTTAATTTTACACCCTTTTAAATAAATATGTTAAAATTACCTGTAAACTAAGACCCTCCCGGTCAACAGATTATTTCTTCAGTGCTTGT
>NW_018251978.1:12412-13923 GCF_001263595.1 Phalaenopsis equestris | reverse complement strand
TGCTGCGATGGCTTACCCAACGCTGACCTTTTCTTGCAACCTGCATATGGACCGCAACACCCGTAACGTCGCTCCCACCATCAAGTTCGGAGCTGGATTTGAAGTTTGAAGACCTTTGAAGACCTCGAGGTTATCCTCGTGAAAGCCCCGTTCGTGGTAATGAAGATCGCTACCCCAAAAGTTCAAGAGCCGTCTGCGGAATTCAGTTTGAGCTACCTTCAAGACTTCTTTCCTGGTAAGAAAGCTAAAATTGCCGTCTTCAAGCCTACTATCCCCGCTGCTTCTAAGGGGAAGGAAGTGATGATTGTCGAAGATTCGACTGAAGGATTAACTATTCCACCATCTGTGTTTGAAATCAGGTCAAGCTCAAGGACAGTACCACTGACCCGAACTCAAAGGAGGAACCACAATAGAAGAGTTCAGAGGGCCATCACAGCCCAGACTCTTTAGAGCACACCTGATGAGAAGGAGCCTCATCAAGTTGAAGAGGTATTACCAGAAGTCTACCCACTCCTATGAGGAAGTAGATTCCATTCTTTGACAAATACTGATGGATATGAGAGTATCTGGAAGATTGCTACCGCATTACCATCACTTCATGGACATGGTGAGGAGGAAAAGAAGTTTACTCCTATCACCCGAGTTAGCACACTCTTCAGAAGGCTTTCTACTAAAGAAGGATGTTCTGTTAGACGAGTGGGACATACAATTTCCCCTCATATGAAAAAAAAGAAATTTTGAAGGATGTTAAGTCCGTTAAAAAGTCTCATAAGTTAACTGTAAAGTCACCTACCCGTATTCCCGTCTGGTTCCATTTGGGAAACTGAGTTGATACTGCTATAGTCACCACCAATCGCACCACCACAAGAACCACAGGTCGCCGGCCAATTAAGTCAAGACTGGGTCCGAAAGGTTCACCCGTTATTTCTATAATCATGGAAAGAAAGACAAGACGATTACCTGACACTGTAACCGGTCTACACCACGGGGAGCATACCTTCCCTCGACATACCGATGTCTCTACTGAGACGCCCCGTCCTGAGGCATCATCGTCAAAAAAGAAGAAGGTGTGGGTACCTAAGGTAGCTGCACCGATACAGTTCAGTGAATCCGCAAAACAAGGAGAACCAGTGCCTGAGATATCTGACATTGTCGCGACAATAGTTAGCAAGATGGAGGAACAAGTCGAGGATTTCCATTAAGGTCCTCCAGATCTTAAAGCGATCAAAGAATCGATAATTGAAGAAAAAGTTGAGAAACTCAGGATTGAGATTTTTGAGTTGGTTCGAGAACACAGAGTTTCCGTCGATAGTGACAATGAGGATTTTGATTACGGTGATTACTTGGAGGAAGATTTCATGGATGTCCATGTGATCGAAACCAGAGCAACCACATCTGCGCGCGAGGCTCAACCTCATACGGAAGAGAACACCGTAGCTGAGCTGCGTAGGGTCCTTCTCAGGGATGAACAAGTTGTTCTACTGGAGAAAAGAATAGAAGAAATGACTGCA
>NW_018251978.1:9286-10100 GCF_001263595.1 Phalaenopsis equestris | reverse complement strand
GATGCTCTGATCCTGTCAAAGGAGATGAGAGAGTCTCTGGCTACAGCTTTGCCAGATCCACAAATTTGCTTAGCTCAATTGGCTAGCACATCCTCAGATGAAGTTTGCTCATTAAAAGAACAGTCAGGGGTAACTTTTACAGACGAAGACTTGCTGCTCAGTACCTCCGACCACAACCGTCCGCTCTACATCTCCGTCAACTTTGGCAGATTTGTGTTATCCAGAGTTTTAGTGGATCCTGGAGCATCTCTTAACTTGATGAGTCTACGGACGTTAGCATATTTGGACTTAGATGTTCAGGAACTCATCCCCGATAAGATGATGTTAAGAGGATTCAACCAAAAGGGAAAAAGGGCCCTTGGATCAATCTCATTACTTATGAAGGTTGGAGAACTTGTAGCAACAGTTAAATTTCATATCATCGACGCCGAGGCCTCTTTTAACGCTCTGTTGGGTCGACCGTGGATTCATGAGCATAACATGGTTCCATCATCCCTACATCAATGCATTAAATACCACAAAGATGGTCAAGAGAATTGCGTCAAGGAAGACCTACAACCGTTTTCAGTGCATGAAGTTGGTATCCATGAAGATGTTGCCTACTACGCGCCTCCAAAGAAGACTGTCTTCTCGAGTGAGATTTTGACAAACAAAGACAAAGATTCAGAAGGATCACAAAAAGAATGTCGTACAACTCCGCTTAAACAACCTTCTACCACTCCCTTACATCAAGTTGGTGGAGGTTCTTCTAGTTCACGCACCCCAGGTCGAGGCCAGGGACGCGGACGAGGAAAGATCAATCTAATTGTTGAAC
>NW_018251978.1:8365-9256 GCF_001263595.1 Phalaenopsis equestris | reverse complement strand
TTCTGAAGATGAAATGATGATGACAAAGCAGAAGAAACCTCAGTACTAGATATTCCTAGAAGATACAGAGAGGAATGAATATGAAATAATGTATGATCGGATAAACCACTATGTGGATACTATGACCCTCACTCTGATTCTCCCTCAAAAGATCGAGAGGTTAGAGGTCAAGGAAGTCCGTAGTGTTGGTTCAAATCCAATCAAATTTTACCATGCTTCTACCTCTACTGAGCTTGAAAAACATGTAAATTTGGATGTTGATGCTAATGAATTAATGGAATTGCCTTTTGGTTAATTCTCGCCATGTGTTCAAAAGTTAATTCAACAGGGACATTTACCAAAACAAATGCCAAAAGATAAATTTCTACTCTTTGAAAATTTGTGGAATACTAAAAGACGAACTCCCAATTCAAAAGAAGGTCTCGGATTTGGTACAGTTGGACTAGTCGATGATTCTGAATTTTGCATGGTTGTTACTAGTAAGTCAGAAGAGGATTGTCTCGATATAGAGGATGACTCTGCTGATCAATAAATAGAGGATGCTCCGCCATAATTTGAGAAAGAAATTAAATCCACTATCGATGAATTGAAAGAGATTAACCTTGGCACTGAAGAACGACCCTGACCTACATTTCTAAGTTCTCTACTTGATGACAAAGAGTCTGTAGACATGGTCAACTGCAGAATATCTGCAGAATTGGTCAAACTATTAGCAGAATTCAAATATTGCTTTGCGTGGAGCTATGATGAAATGTCAGGACTGTCAGCAGAGGTTGCAGTCCATAAACTTGGGGTGGACAAGAATTTAGCCCTAGTAAAACAAGCTCCTAGGAGAATACGCCTCGCAATAGAACAACAAGTCATCGCCGAGGTAAAGAAATTGATAGACGC
>NW_018251978.1:6683-7766 GCF_001263595.1 Phalaenopsis equestris | reverse complement strand
AACTACGTTCCTTCCAGGGGAAGTTGGCATATCTGAGACGCTTTATTTCAAATCTCTTAGGTAGGTGTCAGCCTTTCTTGACATTAATTAAAAAGGACGCCAAATTTATTTGGGAAGAGAAATGTCAGCGGGCCTTTGAGGACGTTAAACAATATTTAATGACACCTCCTGTTTTGGCAGCCCTTATCCCAGGAAATCCGTTGATACTTTATACCGCGGCTTTAGATGACTCTCTTGGAGCCCTCTTAGCCCAAGTAAATGAGGAGGGAAAAGAGCATGCTCTCTACTACTTTAGTCGTCATCTAATACCGACGCAGGTAAGGTATCCGGCTATTGAGAAGCATTGAGCATTGTCTAGCACTAATTTTTGAAAGCTTAGACATCAAAAGATCTAGCACTAATTTTTGCCGCTCAAAAGATTAGACATTACATGCTTTCTCATAAGATCACCCTAATTTCAAAAGTTAATCCATACCAACACTCTCCGGACCCACCAACACTCTCCGGACGTCTAGCGAGATGGTTAATGATCTTATTGCAATTTGATATTACTTTTGTGCCCCTCCGCGCTATCAAGGGATAGATTTTAATAGATTTTCTTGCTGCACACCTACTGCCAGCTGGGTCCTCTCTCAACGACGAGTTACCGGACGAGCAGATACTACAGATGGAATTTTCCAGTGCGCAGCGCTAGGAAATGTACTTCGACGGTGCTTCATCAGCCAGGAAGAATAAGGGACCAAGCACAGTTATACCAGGCAAGGCAGGGATCGGTTTGATCTTTATTACGCCAGATAAGGGTATGTTGAGGTTTTCGTACCACTTAACGGAGCCATGTACCAACAATGAAGCAGAATATGAAGCCTTAATCACCGGATTGGAATTGGCAATTTTGATGGATATAACAAACATTGACATTTATGGTGACTCTCAACTTGTCATCCAGCAAATCGTCGGACAATACAATTTCTAAAACCAAGATTAACAGAATACCATATGTACGCGATGAAGCTCTTGGAGCAGATTCCTGAGGTGACTTTCTACCGGATTCCTCGGGGAGATAATGCTCATGCCGACGCTTTA
>NW_018251978.1:3907-5182 GCF_001263595.1 Phalaenopsis equestris | reverse complement strand
CGCTTACCTCTGCTTGCCTTTGCTTGCTTTGAAATTTTGAAACCTTGATTGTTTTAGGGTTATCTATATGGTTGTATGTCTATGACCGGGTCCAAATTTTGTAATTAATCTCATATTTAATGAAAATTTTTAGAAAATTTTTGAACTTCACACGTTCTCCTTTCTACTTTTGGTTTTAAAATTCCGTTAAATTAAAACAAAACTCACACGTAAAATGAGTAGTCCTTTTCACCAAAAAAAACTGAAATTTACTTTAATAAATACTCTGTTTTGTTCTTGTTCATGCCAAACTTCGGCCACTGACGTTCCTTTCTGTCATCTACAGAAAAATGTCAGGACAGGGGCTGATCTTTGCCTTCCAGGACGGCTGGAACCTCTCACTAAACGAAGAGATGGCACCACAAGGAGGTGTCATACATTTCTACATGGATTTCAACCAGGTTGATATGGACTACAACAGTCCGCTAATGTGCATAGTCAGCAATGAAGAAAAGAAGGGATTACCCTCACTATTGAGGGTGGCCACTCAGGATGACGCGTCACGTAAGGGTGAAAACGTGATGACAGAACAAGATCCGATGGAGGGGCCCAACCGGCTGCCCTCCATGATAGCTACTCCGGCGAGGGGCTTAATAGCTGCCCACAGTAAACAACTACCAAATACTTCGCTCCGCAGAACACAGTATAGAAATGCGAGCCGAAAGAAACAAAGAGCCTTCTTGCAACAGGAGCGCAAGCACTAAAGAAATGAAAACAGTTTTCTTACCCACATTCCAGAGGGACATATCTACGATCCAGAGCGGAGAGAGACTTCGGCCAGCTTGCCTACTACAGACGAAGAATCAGGATTTCTGATATGATCAGATGTACACCCGATCCCAGATATGTTGTGTAGAGGTTGCCCAACATGCAACGTCGAGATAACAGCCAAGATATCAGAGACGGGCGCATTTGTAGCATTTGTAGAATGCCCGGACTGCAATGTTCTACATCTACAGCATTTCAGTACCCTAGAAGAATATGCTGCAAGCACCAACGAGTCTCAGACTCCAGGTTTTGTGGCAAATGAACCGTATGTCCCACTGGGGACAGACCAGCGCGCACCGCGGAGCCCAGGATCGTACATCCCGCTTGAGGCTGAATCTCATATTCCGGATCAGCCAGCACCATTTTGGATTGCTGCCGAGGCCCGGAGGAAGGAATGTCCTAGACAGCTGACAGCTCCCCGTATGGTGGAATATTACAAAATAAGAAAGGGAAACAAATGAGAATTTG
>NW_018251978.1:2268-3739 GCF_001263595.1 Phalaenopsis equestris | reverse complement strand
CTCCGAGCCAAAGAAATGGATGAAAGGAAGAATCACCATCCAGTGTGGATGTTGCTACAATTTTACAAACGACAGACAGGGGAATCCGCCTGGGATACTCAGAAACAACCAAGTGGATCTGTTACCACCGATGATCAAGTGGATGATAAAGAGAATGGTCAAATAGAATATCCTACCCCCCACTTGCATTCCTAACAGTTGCATCATCAACATTTATGAAGAAGGTGATTGCATTCCTCTGCACATTAACCATCATGACTTTGTGAGGCCTTTCTGCACAGGTCTCATTCATGAGTAAGAGAAATATTTTATTTGGAAAAGAAATCGATGTAATCGGCCCTGGTGAATTCAGAGGAGCTAGAGGAGCTGTGGAAATTCAGAGGAGCTGTGGAAATTCCTCTTCCACTTGTTCTCAAGGGCAACGGTGAGGGCAACGGTGCAGATATTGCCAAACACTGCATTCCAGGAGTACGACACCGTAGGGTGTCCGTGACCTTCCGCAGAATAGATGGCAGTAAGATACCGTATGGATTCCAGCAAGACTCGGAGTTGGAAGAACTGTTTCCTTACGAGCTATGAGAAGGTTGTTCCTTTGAATACATGCGAAGGGAACTCTAATCCTAGAGCATGACTCAGAAGGTCTGCTTGATCAAGAGCTCGATATACCAAGCGCAGAGGATTCACTTGCTTTCCTTTAACAAGCATGACATGTATTTGACGTAATCATTCTATGATGTACTCATATCTTGAGAAGACTCTCAATGCATTACATCGCATATTACATGATGTACTCTTTTTGAGGCATTAGGCTATGTTTGATCTGTTGCATCCTTATTGAAGCAGATTAATGGAAATTTCTCTAGTCTTGTGCCTTTTTGTCAATTGCCTTTTTGTGTGATGGATGAAAGCCGGGGAGTTCTAATGAACAAAGAACGAAATGACAAATTTTCAAATAAAACACAAATAAAAGATAATTGTAACAAAACAAATTTCTCTTGAAAATCAACCAATTGAAATTAAAACTTTAAAAACACATTTTTGAAAAATCAATTGTGAACTCTCTACACACCCCCGCGGAATTTCACATTCTGCACAAAATCTCACAAAGTTTCACAATTTTTTCCTCACCAATGTCAATCTTCATGAATTCTACTAGTTTCCCAAGAATTTGAAACACGATATTTTAGAGGATGAAGATTTTACATATGATTTTGCATTGCTTTGCAATGGTCCATATGATATTTTAGAGGTTGAGGATTTCACATCCGATTCTGCATTGCTTTAGGAGCTTACCCTATTGCAATCTTTCAAATCAAATTCTAGAGGTTGAGGATTTCACATCCGATTCCGCGTTGCTTTAGGAGCTCATCCTAATGCAATCTTTCAAATCAAATTCTAGAGGATGAGGATTTCACATCCGATTTCGCATTGCTTAGCAATGGTTCACACAAAATTCTAGAGGTTGAGGATT
>NW_018251978.1:1531-2167 GCF_001263595.1 Phalaenopsis equestris | reverse complement strand
CTCCATTGCTTAGCAATGGTCCACACGATATTTTAGAGGATGAGGATTTCACATTCGATTCCGCATTGCTTAGCAATGGTTCACACAAAACTCTAGAGGTTGAGGATTTTATATCCAACTTTCTTTTGAGAATTGACCAACATTTCAAATCTCATTTCCGAATTAGTCCTAAATTCTGATTCTTCACATTTGAGGTCGGACCTTACATTCTGACACTTTCGTTGAGAATTGACCTACATTTCAATTCTCACTTCCGAATCAGTCCTAAATTATGATTCTTCACATTTGAGGTCGGACCCTACATTCCGACACTTTCATTCGAAAATTGACCAACATTTCAATTCTCACTTCTGAATCAGTCCTAAATTCTGATTCTTCACATTTGAGGTCGGACCTTACATTCCAACACTTTCTTTTGAAAATTGACCTACATTTCAATACTCACTTCTGATTCAGTCCTACATTTCTAATTCGTTATATTTGAGGTCGAACCTTACATTCTGAAACTTTCTTTTGAGAATTGACCTACACTTCATTTCTCATTTCTGAATCAGTCCTACATTTCTAATTCATTACATTTGAGGTCGGTCCTTACATTCCGACACTTTTTTTTGAGAATTGACCTACATTTCAATT
>NW_018251978.1:0-557 GCF_001263595.1 Phalaenopsis equestris | reverse complement strand
TCAATTGACCCCAATTCCAATCCTAAACTCAAATTCACTATTGATATGACCAAACTAAACCAAATCCAGGCTCAATGGGTCCATATGACTTAATCTCACCCAATTGAACCCATAGCCTAGTCAATTGGCCTCAATTAATGTTGAAAAATCTTTATGACATTCCTATACATCAAAATCAACCATCAATTGACCTTGGTGAAGTTTCAAATCCATTTGATTTTGGCCTGAATCCAAAATTCCCAAATTTAGCCCCAAATTGGCTAAGTCCCCAAATTTCACCCAATTGATTGTCTAAACCTCCAAATTGGCATCCAATTCATATTCAAAACTCTTCATGAGGACCCTGTTGACCATTTATAACAATCAATTTGGACCTAGTCCAAGGCTAACCCAAGCTAGACCCAAGCCTAGCTCAACATGACCAAATTGATTAAAGTTCAAAATTTCTTCAAATTGACCCCCCAATTGAACTCAAAACTATTTCCATCCTTCATAAAAGTTGTTCCTTGTGATCATCTAAAAAAAATGCAACAATCAATTGAGCCAATTGACATGGA
>NW_018251977.1:10115-10808 GCF_001263595.1 Phalaenopsis equestris | reverse complement strand
ACATATATATATAAAGTTATTTGGCAAGCTTATGGAAACCAAAGTCTTACTAAAGTTGTTTACTCTAAAATCTTCAGCTGGGAGCTGGTGCCTTGGGGAGAAGTCATCTGGAATAAATTTTTTTCCCTCTCTATGTCATTTTTCTGCTTGAGGTTTTTTCACAAATTTCTGCCTACTGATGACATTCTTAAGCTCAAAGGATTGAGGAGTTCTTCCAGATGTTGCCTGTGTTTGGAGCAGGAGGAATCACTTCATCATATCTTCTTTGAGTGTAACTTTGCTCAGGAAGTATGACATCAATTTCTTAAACACCTGAATCTTGATGTCACTAAGCTTCATTGGGCCAACCTCCATACTTGCTGGCACAGTTGGAAGACCCTCTCTTCTATCCCATTCCTAGTGGCATGGTTTCTATGGATGTCGAGGAATAATGCTATATTTGAAAGAAATCACTCCAATGTTGCTCAGGTGGTCAGAAACTGTGTATCCTAACTTTATAAAATGATAAGATACAAAAGATTCCCCAATATCTGTAAATCCTATCTTACTGAGAATGTGACACCCTCTCTAATATGCAAAGTTTTCTGGAGACCCCCTATGCCTCATATTGTCAAAATTAATACTTATGGTAGCTTCACTGCAGTTGGGGCTGCTGGGGCGTGGGGGGGGGGGGGGGGGGGGGGACCGCTCGGG
>NW_018251977.1:7839-9147 GCF_001263595.1 Phalaenopsis equestris | reverse complement strand
ATTTAGATGTGCCAATGTTAAAATTTAAAATAAATTGTGATGGTTTTTCAACTGCGCTCTTAATTTACTTTTTGATCTGATCAATTGAATTGTTAAAATATGTTGTGATACATATGATCCGGAAAATGGAGTATGAGTTCTACAACAGAGTGAGAATCACATTTAAGTCAATGAAGGAATGTTTTGTTCATGGAACTAAGTGTAAATAAATAGAAAAATATACTTTGTTGGGTGTAGAATTGGAGATTTTTAGGGTGACAAACTAAAAATTCTCAATTCAATCTTAGTGTTTAAAAACTAAAGCGAGAGTTAGCCTTCAGGGCAAGGGAAGTGGGAGCTCAGGAGTAACAGCGAGTATCCTCCAAGCCTAGCCACAAATTTTGGGACTAAACCTAAGATTAACCAATGAATTTCTATAATACTGAATCAGGGTAGAGAATTAAAATTGCTCCTATTTGACATAAAAAAAATTTAAACCATTTATCTCATCTCATTTCACCAGAAAGCTCACTGTAGTGGGAAAGATGCTTTTTCATATAAGAAATCTTCACGACATAAATATAGTTTAGTAGTTACTGTTTTAAACTTTGCATTTAAGTTTTGCTAGTAGTTAATAATTTAGTTTTGTTAGCATCTTACACATTCAAAATTAGTGACAGTAATTTCGTTTAATTTCTGTGAATTTCCTAATTAATTTATCATTTCAAATTTAAACCTTGTTAGTGGGATCGATATTTAGGACTTGAACAGAAAGTTTTATATTACTTGATAACAATACACATACTTGCGTAGAATCCCAATCTTAAGTACTTAACGTTATTATTAATAAAATACCACATTAAGTTTTTGGCGTCGTTATAAAGCGGAGTCAAATTTATAAATTTTACACAACTATATTCAACTGGGATCAAGTTTTTGGCACCGTTGTCGGGGAAGGTAATGGTAAAGTAAATAGATTTAGTAAATTAGGAAATTTTGAAATAAAAATATACAAAATATAAAAAAAATTAAAAATCAAAAATAAAAAAAAATTATATATTTAAGAATATTTTAAGGAAATTTTTTTTTGTTTATTATATTTATTTATGCGAAATTTTGGATCAGAGGTTTAGTACCTTCGATTTAGAATTAAAATGTACTATTAGAAAAATTCGAAAACAACAAAAAGAAATTAAACACTTGAATGAAATGAAAAATAACTTAGATAATCAAATAAATGAGAATCAACAAATACCTTTACAAGATTATGCTAATCCTACGACAGGTGAAATTCACTTGACTATTCAAAATCCTGATGTTGCTGCTAAT
>NW_018251977.1:0-7748 GCF_001263595.1 Phalaenopsis equestris | reverse complement strand
TTTTCTTGAAATATGTGCTACTTTTAAATATGGCAGAGTGTCTAATGATGCTGTTAGGCTTAGACATTTTTTCCTTTTTCATTAAGAGATACAGCTAAAGCTTGGTTAAATTCATTAGCACCATGATCTATTAAAACTTGGGTAGAACTATTACAAAAAATTTTAGCTAAATATTTTCCACCCTTGAAAATTGCTAAGTTTAGAAATGATATTAAATCTTTTTGTCAGTTTGAACGGGAATCGATATATGAAGCTTGAGAAAGATTTAAGAATCTCCTTAAGAGATGTCCACACCATACCAGATTGGTTAAGAATTCAAAGTTTTTACAATGGATTAGTAGGATCACTTAGATCTATTATAGATGCTGCTGCAGGAGGATCTTTAATGTCAAAATGTTTTGATGAAGCATACTCTTTAATAGAAAAAATGGCTACTAACAATTTTCAATGGCCCTCTAAACGGGTAAATCCTAAGAGAGTAGCTAGTATTCATGAATCTGATGCAATGTCTATTTTAGCATCTTAAGTTGCTGCTATATCGAAAAGATTGATCAAATTGGAGTGAAATATTCTCAACTACCACCAGTATTAGAGAAAAATTTGTTAGGACAAATAATTGATACTCAATCATCTTATGAAACTTTGAATGCTATTAGTAATCGAAATAACAATCCCTATTCTAACTATTTCAAATCTGGATGGAAAAAAACCCTAATTTTAGTTGGAATAATTATAAAAATTCAATGAACCCCTCAAGAAATTTAAATAACCAAGGAAATCCTAGTTATCGACCTTATTATCCTCCTAGATTTACCTCTAACCCTAACCCACAAGTTCAGGAAAAGAAGTTAACGATGGAAGACGTAATGTTGAATATGGGAAATCAGAGTACTGTGGAAGTTAATACAAAAGATCAAAATAAGGATCAAATTAAAGCAATTCAATTACGAAGTGGAAAAGAAATTGAAATGAGAATCCAAAGAGAAACTGAAGTTGATGAGGAGAAGGAAGAGATTGAAAGTAACCATAATTAAAATGAAAAAACACAAGTTCCTTTAGAAAAAAAATTGCCTCCATTTCCTCAAAGATTAAAGCAAAAGAATAAAGATAAACAATTTACAAAATTTTTGAAAATCCTTAAAAAGTTAACGATAAACATTCCTTTCATTGAGTCTTTGGAACAAATGCCAAGTTATGTGAAATTTATGAAAGATATATTAAAAAAGAAAAAGAAGTTTGCAGATCATGAGACTGTTGCACTCAATGAAGTGTGTAGTGCTATTATCCAGAAAAAGCTTCCTAAAAAGTTAAAAGAACGTGGTTGTTTTACTATACCTTGTGAAATTGGTGAAACATTTTATAGAAAAGCCTTATGTGATTTAGGAGCGAGTATAAATTTTATGCCTCTATCAATTTTTAAATGTTTAGATTTAGGATACATTTCCCCTACTACTGTAACTCTTCAATTAGCTGATCGATCAATCACTTATCCTAAATGAGTTATAGAAGATGTATTAGTAAAAGTGGATAAATTTATTTTTCTTGTAGACTTCATAGTATTAGATATGGAGGAAGATAAAAAGATTTCTATTATTTTGGGGAGACCATTTCTTGCAACAGAGAGAGTTGTGATAGATGTACAAAAAGGAGAATTAATAATGAGAGTTAATGATCAAGAAGTAACATTTAATATTATAAAAGCTATGAAATACCTTGCAATAGAAAAATACAATGAATGTTTTAGGATGGAAGTTACTAATTATCTAAGTAATGAGCAATTTAAGAAAGAGTTTGAAGAAAAATTTAAGCTAGAAGAATTTAGTGAAAATGAAGATGAAATAAAAGAAGAAAATTTAGATAATGTTCAAGACAACTTTGAAACTTTAGATTTGTTGGAAAATGATAATAAAAACCTTATTTCTTCAAGTATTAAATCACCTGAACTTGAACTGAAAGTATTACTTGCCCATTTAAAATATTTGTTTTTTAGAGATTCATCTGCATTGCCTGTTATCGTATCTTCTAGTTTAACTGAATTTCAAGAACAACAATTAATAAAAATGTTAGAAAGATATAGAAAGGCTTTTTGATGGACTTTAACAGATATTAAAGGAACCAGTCCCTCAATTTGTATGCACAAAATTCTATTAGATGATCAATACGAACCTAAAGCTGATCCTCAATAAAGAGATTAAACCCAATAATAAAAGAAGTTGTTAAAAAAGAAATTTTAAAATGGTTAGATGCTGGACGTATATATCCTATTTCAGACAGTCCTTGGGTAAGCCCAATTCACTGTGTTCTAAAGAAAGGAGGAGTGACCGTTGAAGTAAATGAGAAAAATGAATTAATTCCATTAAGACAAGTTACTGGTTGGCGAATTTGTATAGATTATAGAAAATTAAACATGACCACTAGAAAAGATCACTTTCCCTTACCCTTTCTAGATCAAATGTTAGATATATTGGTTGAAAACAAATATTATCGCTTTTTAGATGGATATACCAGTTATAATCAAATTTTAATTGCTCCCGAGGATCAAAAAAATACAACATTTACAAGCCCTTATGGAACATTTGCTTTTTGTAGAATGCCTGTTGGACTATGCAATGCACCTGTGACATTTCAAAAATGTATGATGTCAATTTTTAGTAATTTAATTAAACATGGAATGAAACTATTTATGGATAATTTCTCTGTGTTTGACACTTCATTTGAATTATGCTTAAATAATTTAGAAAAATTTATGGAATTATGTGAAAAAATCAACCTAGTACAACATTGGGAAAAATGTCAATTTATGGTTGCAGGAGGAATTGTACATGGGCATAAAATTTTTGAAAATGACGTGGAAGTAGATCTTACAAAAGTTTAAGTTATTAAAAAATTACCACCACCAACTACGGTCAAAGGGGTAAGAAGTTTTCTAAGACATGTTGGTTTCTACAGGCGTTACATAAAAAATTTTTCAAAAATAATTAAGTCATTGTGCCAACTCTTAGAAAAAGATACAAAATTTGATTTTAATGAGAAATGCATTAAAGCATTTGAATTATTGAAAGAAAAATTAATCACTACACCTATAATAGTCCCACATGATTGGGAGAAACCATTTAAATAATGTGCGATGCTAGTGATTATGCTATAGGAGCTGTTTTAGGACAAAGGCACAACAAATTTTTAAAGTAATATATTATTCTAGTAAAACTCTAAATGATGCTCAAATTAACTACACTACTACCGAAAGAGAGTTATTGGCTATTGTCTATACCTTTGATAAATTTAGATCTTATTTAATTGGAACTAAATGTATAGTGCATACAAATCATTCTGCTATTAAATTGCTATCATTATGCTATCAAATACTTGATGCAAAAGAAGGATATTAAACCAAGATTAATTCGATGGATACTTCTATCGCAAGAGTTCAATTTTATTGTAGTTGATAGAAAGGAAAATGATAATCAAATAGCTGATCATTCGTCTAGACTAGAAAAAGAAATATTAACTAATTTTGTAAATGAAATTTTAGAAACTTTCCGTGATGAAAAATTATATAGTATTGATGAAATGAATATACTGTGGTATGCCGATATAGTAAATTATATGGTAAGTAATATTCTACCACCAAATATTAAGAATCAATAATTAAAGAAATTTATATATGATTCAAAATTCTATTTTTAAGATGACCCATATTTATATAAACAATGTAAAGATCTAATTAAAAGGTGTGTGCCTTATGAAGAAACTCAACAAATAATTGAAAGACGTCACGATTTTGAATTTGGAGGTTGGGATGACCCATATTTATATAAATAATGTAAATATCTAATTATTGAAGGAGTGTGCCTTATGAAGAAACTCAACAAATAATTAAAAGATGTAATGATTCTGAATTTAGAGAACATTTTGGAACAAATAGAACTGCATATAAAATTTTGCAAATTGGATTTTATTGGCCTACTCTTTTTAGAGATGTTAATGAATATATTAAAAGATACGATCGATATCAGTGAGTAGGAAATATTTCTAGAAGAAACGAAATGCCTCTAAATTACACATTGGAAGTTAAAATTTTTGATGTGTGGGGATTAAATTTTATGGGACCATTTATGCCTTCATTTGGATACTTATATATGTTACTTGCTATTGATTATATGTCCAAATGGATTGAAGATGTTGCTGTACCTAAATTTGATGCTCAGAATATTTCTAAATTTTTAAATAAAAATATTTTTACAAGATATGGAATGCTGAGAGTAATTATTACTAATGGAGGATCCCATTTTAGGAATAAGAGAATCAAAAAAATTAATTAAAAAAAATTTATCAATAAATATGATATAATGCATAGATTCTCTACTGCTTATCATTCTCAGACTAGCAATCTAGCAGAAATATCAAATTTTGAATTAAAATGAATTTTAGAAAAAGCTATTAATCTTTATAAATTGGATTGGTCTGCTAGATTATATACTACATTTTTTGTAAAAACATGTCATTTAAACTCTTATAGGAATGTCACCATATATATTGATTTTTGGAAAAACATGTCACTTACCAATATAATTGGAGCATAAAGCATTTTGGGTAATTAAGGAATTTAATTTTAATCTAAAAGATGCTAGTGAGAAAAAATTATTGCAACTAAATGAACTTGAGGAGATCAGAAATGAAGCATATGATAATGCAAAATCTATAAGGAGAAAATAAAAATATGGCATGATCAGAAGATTATTAATAAAAAATTTGAACATGGATAAGAAATCCTATTATATAATACAAGATTGAGATTATTTCCAGGAAAATTGAAATCCAGATGGTTAAGACCATTTAAAGTAATTAAAGTTTATCAATATGGAGTGGATGTTATTAAGGATCCTAAAACCTAAAACTAGAAAGATATTTAAAGTTAATGGACATCGATTGAAACATTATTATGAAGGACACATACCACAATTTAATGAAGTTTTAATGTTAAGTTAACCCAACTAAATAAATGGTGTGTCAGGCTGGCAACGTTAAACTAAGCGCTTTGTGGGAGGCAACCCATATATAAATCTATATATCTATATATTACAGTTTTGTTTAATAAGTGTGTTTATGTATTAGGAAAAAATAGTATTTTTAAGTCCTAAACAATTTTATATATCATAAATTAAGACAAATATTGATATTGGAGGAAAACTTGGAATCAAATTGAACAAAAAAATTAAAGACATGAATTTGGCCTCTGATGCCTACGACTCCCGCCTATTAGACCATGGCGCTAATAGTGCCTTTGGGAGCGTCGACGGTGTCTCGAGCAGTTTTGCAAGTGTAGAGTGATTTTGGCAGGCTTAGGCGGGATTACACTCCTTAATAATCACCAAGAGGTGTTTTTAAAGTCCTAAAAACTGCATTGGATGTCCAGAAACTTTCTAATTTTGAATTTCATGGCTTCTAGTTCCAGAAATATTTCAAGGTATGGAGTTTTCAAAGTTTTCAATAGAAGAATATAGAAGAATGTTTATTAGTTTTGACGTGCAGAGATTATACAATAAAGTCATCATGAAGAAGAGCCTTATCAAGGAGAGAGGCTTTGTCAATCATGGATTCAATAATCTAAGTTCACAGATTGAGAAAATTATTGTGTAGAGGCGTTGGGAAGTTCTGTGCTACACTACTACTGCAGTTGTAAGGCCGATAGTTAAGGAGTTTTATGCTAACTTACATGGAATTACCTAAGGAGTCGTCTTCGTTCGAAGTAAGGCTGTATGATACTCCAAAAATATATGCATTTTTAGACCCATAGTTTATACCTATTTTTGATGA
Organism: Phalaenopsis equestris; assembly: GCF_001263595.1. Classification (NCBI taxonomy): domain Eukaryota; kingdom Viridiplantae; phylum Streptophyta; class Magnoliopsida; order Asparagales; family Orchidaceae; genus Phalaenopsis; species Phalaenopsis equestris. Next base: position 1,931 of record NW_018251977.1, on the reverse strand, counting down.
CATTGCACTTTAATGGATATGCACTTTAATGGAAGGTGTTTTGATGTTTTCTTGTAGATTATTAATATTTAGGGCTTAAAGAAAAAGAAAACAAAAAGGATGAAATTTGGATACAAAATGACGTATTTGAAGAAATACTCAGCTTGGAATCAAAATGACGTTTTTGAAGAAATGCTCAGCGCCGAGGGTAGCGCCGACGGCGCAAAACAAATTAACGTGGAAATTTTTTACTCAGCGCTGATGGTGCCAAAGGCGGTGTAGACCTATTTCTAGAAGGTTTGATGTATTTGGATGACTTTTTGAAGAGTTTTTGGAAGCACCTCTTGGAGAACTAACCTTGGGCTCTATTTGGGGCCGAATTTCATCAGAAAATGGGCTCCTCTACGCTTTTCACTCCTCTACTTTTATTTTTCGCACCACATCATTCCATTCAACTTCCATATTGGAGTCAATTAGTGATTTTTTTTTCATAGTTTAGAGTTTTTTGTTGTGATATTTAGTGTGAAACTTTATGTAAGAGTGTTGGAGAAGGAGAAAAGTGAGAGATATCTTCTTCCTGCATTTCTAAGGAAAGGCTACAAAGGATTTGCTTTGAGAAAGAGTTTTAAGATAAGTACTGTTTGTTTATCAGTGTTTTATGAACTTTGTTTTGTGTAAAAAATTTGTGTTTTGTTATTTCTTTCTCATGAAGTTTGAGTTGTTCCCTCTATCTTTCTTCCTACTCTGAGATATAGTGAAATGAAGAGATAATATGAATGTGCCAATACTAAATTGTAAAATAAATTGTGATGATTTTTCAACTCTGAACTTAATTTACTTTCCGATCTGGCCAATTGAGTTGTTAAAATGTGTTTTGAAACATATGATCCGAAAAATGGAGTATGAGTTCTACAACAGAATAAGGATGACATTTGATTCCATGAAGGAGAGCATCATTTATGGAATTAAGTGCAAATAGATAGGGAAATATTCTTTGTTGGGTATAAAATTGGAGAATCTTTAGGGTGACAGAAATCTTCAATTCAATCTTAGTGTTTAAAAACTGAAGTGAGAGTTAGCCTTCAGATGAAGGGAAGTAGGAGCTTAGAGTGGGCGCCAGTATCCTCTTAGTTAAGGACTAAACACTGAGATTAGTCAATGATTTTCTATGCACTATATCAAGGTAGAGAATTAAAATTGCTCCTATTTGGCACAATACATATTATGAACATTTATCTCATCTCGTTTTACCATAGCCTCATTGTAGTGGGAAAGATGCTTTTTCACATGAAAATCTCCGTTACATAAACATAATTAATAGATTAGTATTTACTTTTTAAAATTTTGCATATTTGATTTGATAATAGTTTAGAAATTTAATTTCGATTACATCTCAACAATTGAAATTAGTGACAGTGATTTCAATTGATTTTCTGTGAATTTCCTAGCAAATTTGTCATTTCCAATTTAAACCTTCCTCGTAGGATCAATATTTAAGGCTTAAATAGAAAGTCTATTATTACTTGATAACGATACATATACTTGTGTAGAATCTAAATATTAATTGATTATATTTAATTAAATTTTACACAATCTATCACAACAAAAAAGTCGATCAAGTTTTTGGCGCCGTTGCATGGGGAAGGTAATAGCTGAATTAAATAGTTTTGATAAATTAGGAAATTTAGAGATAATATATATACCATAAAAAAATCATTATTATTAAAAAAATAAAAAAAATTTAAAAATAAAAAGTCCAAAAATAAAAATTTTTATTAGAGTGTTTTACTTTGCTTGCTTTATTTGTTTATGTAAAATATTGGATCTGAAGGTTTAGTACCTTACGATTCAGAATTAGAATGTACAATTAGAAAAATTCAAAAAAAATAAAGAGAAATTATAAATTTACAAGAATTAACGAATAACTTAGATAATCCAATAAATGAAAATTG
>NW_018251976.1:0-36921 GCF_001263595.1 Phalaenopsis equestris | reverse complement strand
GAGGCTCAATCCCTAGCCTCCTTGGACCTCCACAATGTCCCAAGCTAGACCTTTTACCACAGCAAGAGGCTCAATCCCTAGACTCCTTGGACCTCCACAATGTCCCGAGAACCTCTGATTGATGATTCCCTTCTCAGAGCAAAGGTATTGAACTTCACCTCTTTCGAGCCTATTTCAGTTCTTCATTTGATTAGGGTTAGTTTCATGGCATGATTATCATATGGATATGTTCTACTAGTCAAGAGGAGCATTTAAAAACAAACCACACATAATTTGGTTGAGAAATGAGTGAGATCGTAAGCATTGAAAATGGATGGTTCTCGGGCTAAGGCATTGGGGACGATGATGGGGAGCTGTTTGATCACGCATTTATCTCATCAACGTACAAGATCTAGCCAGACAACGCCTTCTTACATGAAACGCGGGCCGAGTCAGCGCTGAGATGGATGGCGGAGCCGAACCAGAGGACGCCGCATAGAGATTCGGAGATGCCTAGGATGAGATGGTGCCGCGTGTTTAAGTATATAAATAGGGAATTAAAAAAAATCAGAAAATGATCCCTAACTTCAAAAATTCATATCTTGGTGTAGGAAAATCACAAAAATAAAATAAAAATACCCACTTGCTCGATGAATAGAGGAGAACAATGTGGAAATAATTTGAAGTTTATTTGATGCATATTTTATTTTTAATTGATTAAATACTATTTTGAATCTTTTGAATCTCTATGCATGTAGACATTTCACCATGGTTTGAACTTTTGACATGTTGTTGCCTCTGTCTAGGGAACGTTCTCTGAATATACCAAAGTCAGAGGAGATCCTTAAACAGAGATCCATATTATTTACATAAGTTAATCATACTAATTAGCATGTTACTTAAAAAATTCCTAAAAATTTTTAGAAGGTTTGCCATGACCGGAGAATCCTTTGGAAAATGTTTCATGAGCTAGGTCATTAAGAATACACCTAATTTGCACAAAATCTTAAAACACGAAGAAAATTAATTTGAGAAATGAAAACATCTAAAAGACTTAATTTTAACACTCCACTATAATTTGAAGTTTAGAGAACTCCCTATAAAAATTTCAAAACATTTGGAGCTCATTTGATAACTCAAATTGATTTTCTATCTTTAGTGCTTTTTTTTAATACAAATGATTTTTAATTGTTAAGATATAACTCAAAAAATTATAAAAACTATTTTTTGGAGTTCTCTGTGATCAGAGAAATTTTATAAAAGAAAATGGTAATTAAAATAAAAACTTTATTTTTAGCTTATTTTTAATATTTAAATAATTAAAAAATGATAAAAATCACAAATATAATAAGATACATGAAAATATTCTAAATTGTTTCTTAAGCACTGGGAACAATTGAAAATATTTTTCCTAATTTTTTAAGTAAAGATATTGAATTTTGAAACTTAAAATAATTTTTTAAAGGCTAAAAATGGATTTTCACTAAAATAATTATAACAATTCAAAAAAAAAATCAGAAAAATATGAAATTTATTTCTCTAGGTTTCTTAACCTTAGAGAGGTTTAATAAAAATATAAAACTTAATTTCCCACATTTAAAATATTTTATAGTTTATAAATGCTCCATAATTTAAAATAATTCTAGTAATTCAAATTAAAACTCAAAAAATCATGAAATTTGGTCTTAATGATTCTCTTGTCTAAATCTACCTCCAGCAAAATTTCAAGTGAGTACGCTTTGCCTTGGTCAAGTTATGGATTTTTCTTTAAAAAATCCTATTTCTTGCATATAAATAATAAATATATAAATTAAAATAAAATTTGAAAAATTACATTTTGTCCTCTGATGTCTTAACTGAACCATGAGTGAGGTGGGATAAAAATTCCAAGGTCATTTGAATTAAATTTGACGAATTATGAAGTATTAGAGCCTTAGGGGCAAAAGTGTAATTTTGGAAATTTAGCCTTAGTTAACATCTAGGCTTAATTCAAGAAAGGGGAATGAGTAACCTCTGTTCCTAATCAACATTTTAATTAACATATTGGATGATTGAAACATAAGGGGATTAATTGGTAGATACCAATCTCACTTTTATTAAAGGATAAATTTGTAATTTTCTTAAATTATTAAAATTTGGAAGTCTAGTCAACAAAATGATCTAGTCAACCAAATGATCCTAGACTTAGGGGCATGATTTGGGTGTTAATAACTCACCGATTTAATACCGCTATTTAATGATTCAAATGACTTTTAAGAGTTTTGATAATGAATCATCATCACCTAAAAATTCAAGCTCTTTGAAAATATAACTGAGACATCTATCAAAAGTCTAAAGGGCTTAGTAGTGACCTAAGCTAAATCAAATCTTAAATCAAATCCTAAGCTAAATCAAATCTGATTAAATGAGGATTAGAAAAGTGAACATAATTAAAAATTGAACATCTTTAAAAACACTATGAGCCCAAATTAAAAGGATGGCTAAGTGACCTAAGGACATTAACTTGCCCTTTTAAGGGTCTTCACCCGCATAATCCTCAAATCAAATTATAAGTGATAATTACCCTACTCTTTGAGATAATTGAAACATAAATGTTCACTAATCATTAAAGATATTCAAAGGGATATTTACAGGATGGGTTATTAAACAATATAATAAGTTTAGAAAGAGCTCCAGACAGAAAGAACTCGAGACTTTTCACCAGGCAGTGAGAGGGAAGCATGGACCTGCTTCTTCGTCTAGATCTGTTGGATACCTCGGAGGTCTACAAACTTAATATGTTTTGCTTAACAAAAATCATCCTTAATCAAATTAGTAGGGACCCACCAAGATATAACCTAGGGTTGGGTAGATGACTAAAACTTTACTTTTATGCTTTAGATAAAATGCTCTCCCATGCATTTTGAGTTTCAGTTAGTGGAATGAGAAGACTCGCTAGGTACGCTTTTTATAGTTTACAGTACCGTCTTTCTTGTACTTTCATACTGTACTCTTTTATGTTTACAAAACATGCATGCTAAATAACAAAATCACCTTGCATGAAAATTAAAACTGCTAGGATAGCCACAAAACCAAAACCCAAAACCAAAATTAAAATCAACCAAGAAAAAAATCACCTCCACAACATTCAAAATATAAAACAACTCAAAATTTAATCACAAACATCACAAAAACTATAACTAAAAATAAATTAAGATGTCTCTATCAGATAATCAGGCATCCCTCGAAGGAGGTAACCTATGGTTGCTAACGAGGCTTCCTACGGTCTAAATGAAATTGTGGAACTCAATAAGTTGAGTTTAGTAAATTCATTTGGACTAAGTGAATACAATAGAAAATAGTGGTGCCAGAATGAGGGAACCGTAGGATCTTAACGAATGTCGCTCTAATCAATTTTAACATGCCCCAAAAAATTTTTAAGGAACTGCAACCATAGTGCCACGTGATTTGACATCATAACTTGATATCATAGAAAAGTTAAACTCGTCACGATAAGGAGCTTGAAGTTAGCATGGTGGGCAGCACAACCAACTTCAACAACAAAACCTGTCTTCCCCAGCTAAACCATTTCCTTCCTTAGAATTAGACAACAAATCCATAGGACTTCGAGGTAGTTTCCTTTTGCAACATAAATCCTCACCTTATCTTTAGGCCTTTGTACAGCTCTGCTGTACAATCTAAGCCCTAACCCGTCTTAGGATTCTGAGGTTGTCGTCTGTCACGACCTAAATCCTCACATCTTCCAGGCCATTTGTGTGATCGTTTCACACAAATGTAAGCCCTAAATAAAAAATTTGTAGGATGAAGCACCTAAATATTTCTCCTCTAAATTGAATCCAAACAATAAGATAGACTGAATAGACTGGGAAGTCATTGAGGTTCTCCCCCGGATTTATGACATCCTTTAGTTCTTCCTTCTTTGGATTCTATAATAAAAGTTCTAAATTTGAACCATTCCCCCTTCACACCTCTTTGTCCTATCATATTGAAAAGTCCTATCCTTTTGAACTCCTTGAAGATAATATTTCCTGATTTTTATCGAGAATTTTCTTAGGTAACATCGATCATTTAAGATGTAATTAACTATAGAGGCTTGCCCTTATAGGAAGCTCGTATGAACCCAACTTATTATAAACCCTATTTAATTCTTCATATTAAATAGAAGAAATTATCAGCAAATAATACAGTTTTGCAAAACAAACGGACGCCATATATTTCTCAGTTTATTTGATCGAGTCTCATCCTCAAGTCTTGTGTTTATCCTTCAGCATAGATACAGGGTTTGACGTACAATGCTCTTTCATTTAAATTATGAAGAATATGGGATCAGTTTGATGTCATATTTTTTTTCTAAACATTAAAATCTCCTTCTGAAGCGGGCAATAGGATTTTAATTCTGGTGACCGACAGCTTCTTACGGGCAACTCCTTCAACCAAATTAGTGACGACATTCATGTTCTTATAGATAATAACATTATAAAACTTTTTTTATGAATGAGGTTAGGATTGGACTTTATAACCTATTAAGTTGTTAATGATTAAGTTGTTAATGATTTTTGTAGGCAATAGAGCTCAGTTTTATCTGCAACTAAAAGCTCAAGAATTTTCTAAACTATTTAGAATCATCAAATAAGTGTTAATTTATTTGTGTTGAAATTACAAGATAAAAAACATAATCTTGGAAATATGGTGGCTTCAATCATTATGGTCAAGTTTTGCTTGATAATACCATTTTATACTTCCATTTTTCTGCCAATACTGAACTAATCAAAATGTCTATTGAAGTGCAATTGGTACTTGACCCTATCTTATCCAATCAATGCCAAGCTTTACCCTCTTATAGTCCTACCATGTGTTGACCTCACTTTTGTTGAGGTTTAGACTTTCTTCTTTAGAAGCCTAGGTTTTAGCCATAGGACATTCTTGTTGACTATCATAGATGACTAGTAATGGAACCCTACCTGATTAGAAATTCTAAACACTTCTTTCCTCTTCTTGAAGTTCCACATGTTTGGTTTTGAGCTCTAGCACATAGTAGGTTGAAACCAAAATGGCGGAGCTTGAGAGGAATCCCCATAGGATTGTTTGGCCTTAGAATTAACCCTGGGTGGTGTGGCCTTAGTAAATCTTGCACTCACAAATGTGACCCCCTTTACTTTCACTCACAAGCTAAACCCAAAGCCAAACATGCTTAACCTGATTTCCCACCCTTCTCGAGACTCATGTAGGTGGTCTCCCAAATTCTTAGCCCAACGTTAGGATAGGTAGGACCAACACATAGAGGATCCAAAATGAGGGTTCCCTTGGTCTTATAAATAAGAAAGGGTGATTTTATGATTAATATCCATAATTGATATCAATTCCACCAAAACTCCAACTTTTTAGCTTTTGCCCCCAAACTTCTCCAAAATTACCAAAATGGCCCTAAAACCCTAATGTTTCCAAAATGCCCAAATTCTCAAATTCTATTCAAAAATCTTATCAAACCTCTTCAAATCATCTAAATTTACCCATTTCTTTCTTGGGAAAGTACAACCAACTTTTTGGACTTCGAGACTCTTTGTTCAATCACCTTTGAACTGAATGGCTCAGGAGTTCATTAAGGACTCTTTAAATCTTCATGTGTGGTCGGACCCCCAATATATGTGTTGGTGGACTAGTTCCACCTGGGCATTGTGTGTTGCTAAATGGGTCCCGCACTGGGTCCTAGACACTTTACATCTCCTTTTCGACTTTAATTTGCTATTTTGAAAATTAAATCAAATTGTGTTGTGCCACACGCGCTTTAAAATTAATTAAAATTTTCTACTTTTAAATTACCTTTTTTCTAAAAATTTTAAAATTTCCACAAACTTAGACTTACCCAGTCTACAGATTGACCTCTGTTAGTTTTTTCTGCTTGCACTAAGATTACGTGGTTTTGGCCATATAACTAACCCTAGAACTTTCTGTTTTAAAGTTGCTGTGACGGCCTACCCAACACTGACTTTTTCTTGCAACTTACTGACAAGCCATGAAGCCCGCAATGTTGCTCCTATCATTAAGATTGGAGCTGAATTCGAAGGCCTAAAGGTTATCCTCGGGAAGGCACCGTTCTTCATAATGAAAGTCACCACTCCAGAAGTTCAGGAGCCATCTTCAGGAGCCATCTGTGAGTTCAACCTGAACTATCTTTAGGACTTCCCTTCTTATAAGAAGGCCAAGACTACTGTTACCACTACGACAACTACCAAGCATATGTTCCCGATGCTGCTAAGGGGAAAGAAGTAATGATTTTTAAAGATGCGACTGAGGGATCAGCTGTCCCACCATCAGTGTTCGAAATCGGATCAAGTTCAAAGATCACACCATTAACCCGAACTCAAAGGAGAAACCCCAATAGGAGAGTTCAGAGGGCCACTAAAGCTCAGGCTCCTAAGGAAGATCCCCACCAGGATGAGTCTGAGTTACTGGAAACCTATCCGCTTCTGTGGGGAAGTAGATTCTATTCTTTAATGGATACTGATGGATACAAGAGTATCCAAAAAAATCACCGCTGCATTACCATCGCTTTATGGACAAGGTGAGGAGAGGAAGAAGCCTGCTCTTATCACTCGAGTCAGTTCAATTTTTCAGAGGCTAGCCGCTAAAGAGGGATGTTCAGTCAGTGAATTACCTAAACGAGTAGGGCATGCAATATCCCATCGAATGAAGAAAGAGATTTCAAAAAACATCAGATCCACCAAATGATCTCGAAAGTCAACTGAAAATTTGCCTACTCATATTCCTGTATGGTTCCGCTTAGGGAACAGTGTTGATACTGCCATAGTTACCACCGATTGTACCATCACTAGGACCACAGGTCATTGACTAGCCAAGTAAAGACTGGGTCCAGGAATTCTGCCGATCACCCATTATAAAGATATTCCTAAAGTTTCAAAGAAAAAGATGAAGAGATTACCCAGTACTGTAGTCGGTTTGCACCATGGGGAGCATACTTTTCTTCGACAAACCAATTTTTTTTGTTGAGACATTTCATCTTAAGACATTAGCGTCAAAGAAAAAGGTGTGGATACCCAAGGTTGTTGTACCGATACAGTCCGGTGATCCCGAAGGGCAAGATCATGTAATGAAGCCAGGGTCTGAAGTATCTGACATTGTCATAGCAATTGCCAGCAAGATGAAAGAATAAGAGGAGGAGGTCCAGTAGGGTCCTCTATATCTTAAAGCAACTCAGGAATCAATAATTAAAGAAAAAGTTGAAAAGCTCCAAGTCAAAATTTCCAAGTTGGCTAGGAATCGTGGAGTCTCCATTGATGATGATGAAGACTTTGACTATAATGATTACCTCGAAGAGGATTTCATGGATGTCCATGTTATCAAGATCAGAGCCACTGCATCTATGTGTGAGGCTCAACCTCTCTTCGAAGAGAATGCCGTAGATGAGCTGTGTAGGGCTATCCTCCTAAGGGACAGGGATGAGCAAGTCAGCCAACTGGAGAAAATAATAGAAGAGATGGTCGCAGCCATAACTGCTATGACCACAATTCAAAAAAAATCTCAACACCCACAGTTAGCCTCTCAAAAGGTTAACCAACTAGAAATTATACATATTACAGATGAAAAAAGAGAAGTTGACTCAGCCAATAGAGATGAGCAATAAAAGAAGGATTCTCCATCAAGCACCATGTCGGAGAAGGAATTTAAGCAAATGGTTGAGCAGGTTTGAGGGGCCTTAACCCAATTTAAGGGTGGTGCATTAATTTTAAAGGATAGACCCTATCCAAAAGAATTCAATGTCGTACCCTTCCTTAAGGGTTTCGTGTCCCCAAACTTCAAAATATTTGATGGGGCTGGAAATCCTAGACAACATATACCACAATTACGAGCCAGTTGTGGGAACCCAAGAAATAGCGAAGCCTTACTCTTCTAACAGTTCATCAACAACTTGTCAGGGATCACCTTTGATTTGTATGCTGATTTACCCAATGGATTAATTAATACATTTGCCGAGATGGAACAATTATTTGTTAAAAGATTTTTCAGAGCGCAACATCATGTGTCTATAGGAGAGCTCATGATGGAAAAGCAAAAGCCCAATGAGACTTTGGTCGATTACATTTTGAGGTAGAGAAACCTTAGCCTGAAGGGTGAACCTCAGCTACAGGAACATCACGCAATTGAGATTTTACTCAAAACATTCATGAGCCAGTAGCTTTCATGCTCAAGGGACCCACCATCAAATCCTTCGAGAAGCTACTTAGCAAAGCCAGCAGTCTTCAAGAAGAAATCAAATATATGGATTCTCACGAGAAATCCCAGGCAACCAGAGTATTTGGAAAGAAGTCTGAAACAGTAGCGACTGTCGATAAAGGAAAACAACCAACAAAGATATATCCAGAAAACCCTCGCCAATCTTCACATCATGCTCAACAATCCAAAGAAAGAGTTTAGCCAGTCTAACCAGCGACCACCTTAAGGAGGATCATCCCGAACAGAGAATAAAAGAATATATTTGGTAGAACGACAGAAAATGGTGTATTCTTTCAAAGATAAATCTGTATCCAAACTATTTAGAAGTATGAAGAAGAAGCTGGAGTTCAGACTACTAGATCCGAAGAAACCCGATGAGGTCGACAAGAAGGATCAACCAAATTATTGCCCGTACCACAGGTTGCTTGGGCACACTATAGAATAATGTTTCATCTTTAAGGATTGGTTCAAGAAGAACCTTAAAGAAGGGAATATAAAAATCCCGAGAAAATATTTAAGAAAACCTGAAAAAGGTTCTATAAATATGATTTTGGCACAACCAATCTCTCCGATTGATCTATATACCGGAGAAGAGGGATGGAGTACGACTTGGGATGTGCTCAAGAGGTTCCTAAGCCAAATACAAAATTCATAAAAACAATCTTTTGCATATATAAAAAAGTTTTGGGATGTGCTCAAGAGGTTCCTAAGCCAAATACAGAATTCATAAAAACAATCTTTTGCATATATCAAAAAAGTTGAATGGAATGAAGTTCGGAGTAAATCATCCAAGAAAATATTGAATCAAATCCAGAATGCATCAAAATAAGCCTCCGTTCAGAATCTTCAGCCTGTCAAGCCTGAGATGAAGATTTCGCCACAAGATCCATCATCATCAAAGACAAAGAAGAAGAAGAATACTATTTCAAAGATTGATAGCATGAGGGATAGGATAGGGGCTACCTCTACTAGATTGGTTGTTTCAGATTCGGGGAAGAAAATCCTCAAACCCTTGACTTTGTATGATTATCTTTTTGTCCCTTTGGGGTCTTATGAATGTATTGATTATGATTTCAACTACATTTTAACTATTTTTGGTGATGATGTAACTGATTTTGACCAATCTAGCTTCGATCTCGATCCCCAAAATGATCCTCAAACTGTACTTAAGTTCGGTGAACTCACTAACAAGTCCGAAGAAGATATCAACAATACCAGCTACGACAGCACCAGGAGTGAGGAACCAATCCTCGAGCTCTAGAGTGCACCACTTCCCATCAACTTAGATCTTTCTGACAAAGAAGAAAAACTGGAAAAGTTAACTAAGGTAACTCAAGAAGAAGTAATTGTAGAAGTAAACTTAAGGAGAGGGAAACTATTACCCACGAGAATAGCTCCGACAGACAAAGGAAAGCCGATAATAACTCGAGAAGAGCTACTTCCACCTCCACCAGTGGAAGAACCACAAGACCAAGAGAAAATTAAAGGATCATACAAAGTGGATTACAATTTACTAGCTCATCTTTGGAAGTTGTCGGCCCGATTAAGCATTTACGCGCTCTGATCATGTCAAAGGAGATGAGAGAAGCTCTTAATACAACCATGCTTGACCAAGAGATTTGCTTAAAACAGTTGGCCAGCACATCCTCAGGTGAAGTTTGCTCGTTGAAAGAACAGCCTGGGGTAACCTTCACAGATGAAGATTTCCTGTTCGATACCGCCAACCATAATCATCCACTTTACATCTCTATTAACATCGACAGATTTGTGTTGTCTAAAGTTTTAGTAGATCTTGGAGCATCTCTCAACCTGATGAGTCTACAGATTGTCAGATACTGACCTATTTTAACATTGAAGCTCAGGAGCTTACGACTGATAAAATGATGCTAAGAGGATTCAACCAAAAGGGAGAGAGAGCCCTTGGATCTATTACACTGTTTATGAAAATTTAAGAACTAGCAACAACCGCCAAGTTTCATATCATCGACGCCGAGACCTCTTTCAACGCTCTACTGGGTCGACCATGGATTCACGAACACAACATGGTTCCATCTTCCTAACACCAATGCATCGAGTACTACAAAGAAGTACAAGAGTATTGCATCAAGGGAGATCTACCACCATTCTCAATTCATGAAGTGGACATTCATGAAGATGCTTCCTACTATGCGCCTCCAAAGAAAACTATCTTCTCTCATGAAATCACAATAAATAAAAGTGAAGATTCAAAAAAATTACACAGAGGAAGCCATTCAACTCCGCTTCAGCGATCTTCCACCTCTCTTTTATAACAAGTTGGTGGGGGTTCTTTTAGTCCGCGCACCCGAGGTCGAGGTCAGGGACGTGGATGAGGAAGAACCAACTTAATTATCGAACGGACTAGACCAACTATCAATATTGATGATGAAGACAGTTACGAAGATGAAATAATGATGACAAAATAGAAGAAACCTCAATATGAGTTATCCTTAGAAGATAAGGAGAAAAGTTAATACGAGACAATATATGATCGGATAAACTACTATGTGAATGCTATGACCCTTACTCTGATTCTCCCTCAAAAGATTGAGAGTTTAGAGGTCAAGGAAGTCCGTAGTATTAATTCGAAGCTGATCAAATTTTACCGTGCTTCTACTTCCACTGATCTTGAAAATCATGTAAACTTGGACGATGATACTAATGAGTTAATGGAATTACCTTTTGGTTACTTTTTGCCTTATGTACAAAAGTTAATTCCACAGGGATATTTGCCAAAATAAATACCAAAAGATAAATTACAACTTTTTGAAAAATTATGGAATGTTAAAGTCGAACTTCCAACTCGAAAGAGGGTTTCGGATTTAGTACAGTCGGACCAGTCGATGATTCAGAATTTTGCATGGTTATTACTAGTGAATCAGGAGAGGATTGCCTCGATATAGAGGTTGAATCTACTGATCAGCTAATAGAAAATGCTCTGCCAGAATTTGAGGAGGAAATTAAATCAACGGTTGATGAGTTAAAGGAAATCAACCTTGTGACTAAAGAGCAACCACAGACCCACATTTATTAGTTCTTTACTCAAGTTCTTTACTCAACGATGAAGAATCTCTATAGTTGATCAAATTGTTAATAGAATTCAAAGATTGCTTTGCATGGAATTATGACGAGATGCCAAGACTGTCAGCAGAGGTTGAAGTTCATAAACTCGGGATAGACAAAGATATGACCGCAATAAAACAAGCTCCTAGGAGAATGCACCTCGAAATAGAGCAGCAAGTCATCGCCGAGGTGAGGAAATTAATAGACGAGAAATTAATAGACACCAACTTTATGTAAGAAGAGCAATACCCCACATGGTTAGCTAACATCATACTTGTCAAGAAGAAAAATGGACAAATACATATTTGTGTTGACTTCAGAGATCTAAACAATTCATGTCCAAAAGACGAGTTTTCACTACCAATACCGGAAATGATGGTGAATATCGCTTCTACACATTAAATTTTCTCCTTCATGGATGGATCGTCAGAATACAACCAAATCAAGATGGCTCCCGAGGATGCAGCACTTGGAACCTTCAGAACACTGATCGGGATTTTCTGCTACACGGTGATGCCATTTGGATTGAAGAACGCTGGAGCAACATACCAACTAGCTATGACAAAGATTTTTGACGACCTCATTCACAGTCAAGTGGAATGCTACGTGGATGATTTGGTCGTCAAAAGTAAATGAAAGATAGACCATTTGTACGATTTGAGGATCATCTTAGAACGGTAACGATGATATGACCTTAAAATGAATCCCTTAAAGCGCGCTTTTGGTGTTACCTCCGGGAAGTTTCTAGGATTCGTTGTCCGTAATCAGGGAATCGAGATCGATCCAGATAAGATTAAAGATATCTTGGAATGTGTCTTCCTAAAACATTGAAACAACTACATTCCTTCAAAGGGAAGTTGGCATATCTAAGACACTTTATTTCTAATCTCTCTATCAGCTCTTCTCTACATTAATTAAAAAGGATGTCGAATTCATTTGGGAAGGGAAGTGTTAGCGGGCATTTGAGGATGCTAAATAATACTTAATGACACCTTCTATTTTGGTAGCCGCTATCCCAGGGAAACCATTGATACTTTTTATCGTAGCCTTGGACGACTCTCTTGGAGCCCTCTTAGCCCTAGTCAATGATGAGGGTAAAGAAAACATACTCTACTATTTGAGTCGCCTTCTAATACCGACAGAGGTAAGATATCCACTCATTGAGAAGCATTATTTAGCATTAATTTTTGCAACTCAAAAGCTTAGACATTACATGCTTTCTCATAAGATTACCCTAATCTCAAATGTTAATCCGTTGTAATATTTGATGACTCGACCAACACTCTCAGGACATCTAGCAAGATGGTCAATGATCTTATTGAAATTTGATATAACTTTTATTCCCCTCCGTGCTATCAACGGACAAATTCTAGCAGACTTTCTCGCTGCACACCCATTGCCAGCTGGGTCCCCTCTCAACGACGAGTAACCAGATGAGCAAATACTATAAATGGAATTCTTCAGCTCGTAATGCTGAGAAATGTACTTCGACGAAGCTTCGACAGCCAAAAAGGACAAATGATTAGACATAGTTATAGCAGGCAAAGCATGTATTGGTTTGATCTTTATATAACCAGATAAGTGTATGTTGTGCACCAACAATGAAGAAGAATATGAAGCTTTAATCACCAGATTGGAATTGACAATCTCAATGGATATAACAAACATTGCCATCTATGGGGACTCTCAGCTTGTCATCCAGCAAGTCGTCGGATAATACAAAATTTTTAAACCACGGCTAGCAGAATACCATCAGTACAAGATGAAGCTGTTGGAGCAAATCCTCAGTGTGACTTTCTTCCGGATTCCTTAAGGAAATAATGCCCATGCAGATGCTCTGACAAAACTTGCTAAAGAATTGGCATGTCCCCCATAGGATTCCATTGAAATCACAGTACAAGGAAGACAAGTTTTGTCTCAAATTAACCTCGACAATCTACACAATATCAGAAAAGAAGAAATAACGATTGCGGTTGCTGACATCATTCAAGATTGGTGCAAGCCATCAATAAAATATTTGTATACTGGAAAGCTACCAGAGGACAAGTTTGAAGCACATCACATTGCAAAAAGGACTATGTCATGCGTTATATTAGGTGATGTCCACTATATTAGGTGATGTCCTCTACAATTGATCGTTCGACCATATGTGGCTACGATGTTTAAGCAAAGCCAAAACACAAAATATTGTCAAAGAAGTACATGCCGAATTGTGTGGCGCTCATCGGTCAGGACCGAAGATGAAAATGAAGATAAAAAACATGAATATTATTAGGCAGCAATGATGTCCGACTACATGGATACAACCAGAAAATGTCACCAGTGCCAAGTGCATGGGGTGGTCTTACACCAACCTCCGAATGTGCTACACCCAACCGGCACCTCGTGGCCTTCCGAATGTGCTACACCCAACCGTCACCTCGTGGCCTTTCGAGTGTTGTTGTTGGGGCACGGATATAATAGGTCCGATAGACCCTCCATCTTCTAAATGACACAGATTTATACTTGCCGCTACATATTACTTCCCGAAATGGGCGGAGGCAGTACCGTTACGAGAGGTTACAATATAGCACGTCCTTCAATTCTTTAAAAGTAAAATCGTCTACCATTTTAAAGTACTACAAAAAATAATTTTCGATAATGGGACAGCTTTTAAAAGCACAAAAATCAACAATTTCGTCAAACGACACTGGATAGATTAGAGATACTCTATAATTTCTAATCCTAAAAGCACAAAAATCAACAATTTCGTCAAACGACATTGGATAGATTAGAGATACTCTATAATTTATTATCCCAGAGCAAATGGCCTGGTTGAAGCCTTCAACAAGACATTAGTACTTATTTTAAAGAAGAAGCTAGATGAAAACAAAAGAGAGTGGTACATCAAACTGTTAGAAGCCTTGTGGGACTACTAGATGATGTTCAGGCCTCCCACTCAGTGTACACCCTACATGCTCGTGTACGGGTCCGAGGCCGTGCTACCGTTAGAACTTCAGATGCCGTCTCTCAAAGTCGCCGTTGCCAACCAACTCACAATAGATGAAAGTGCTAAACTCAGACTTAAAGAACTATAGAGTCTTGAGGGAAAATGACTTGAAGCACAACAATATTTAGAACTTTACCAGGAAAAGTTGGTACAAGCTCATGACAAATAGGTTCGTCCAAGGACATTTGCTAACCTCGTCCTTATGCTCAAAAGGCCTATTGTTGCACGCCGCAAGATAGGTAGAAAATTTGAGCCAACCTGGAATGGACCATTTGTCTTTAAAAGGTCTACGCAGGAGGAGCCTACTAGTTAGTAGATTTTTGGGGTGAATGACCCATGCTACCAATCAACGGACGATACCTGAAGATACTATGCAACCTGACATTGCTTGCTATCGCTTGATTTTGAAATTTTGATTGTTTGATGGTTATCTATTTGGCCAAATGTCTGTGACCGGGTCTACGAGGTCCAAAAATTCTTGTAATAAAATTAATCTTATTATAATGAAAATTTTTGAAAATTACATACTTCAATTTTCTCTTTTAAAACTTAATATCCTACTAACGAAATGCATAAACAAATAAATGACTTCTTCACCAAAATAAATAAAAATTTCCTTTAATAAATACTTTGTTTTCTTCTTGTTCTGGCTAAGTTTTAGCTCACTGACATTTTTCCTATTGTCTATAGAGAAATGTCAGGCCAAAGGCTGATCTTTACCTTTAAAGGTGGCTGGAACCTCGCACTCAATGAGATGGTGCCGCAGGGCGGCATTATAGACTTTGATATGTAATTTAATAAAGTCAACATGGATTATGAGGGGCCTCTAATGGATGTCTTTAGCCGATGAAAAAGAAGGGCTGCCCTCACTACTAAGGTTGAACACCAAAGACAATTCATCACTGAAGGGAAATAATGTGATGGTACAACAGGACCCGATAGAGGGGCCCAGCTGCCTACCGTCCATGATAACTACGCCGACTGGAGGCTTAGTTGCTACCGATAATGGAAGACTTCCATATGCGCCACTACAAAGAACTCAGCGTGGAAATTCTAGCCGCCGAAAGCAGAGGGGTTTCTTACGAGAAGAAAGAAGACACCATAAAGAGGCGGAGAACTTGCTTACTCCTATTCCTGAAGGAAACATTTATGATCCCGGCATGTATGATCCTGACATGAGAGAAACCTCCTCCAGCTTGCCTGCTACAGATGAGGAGTCTGAGTTTTTTACAGAGCCAAAAATACCACCAGCTTCAGATGTTCTGTGTACAGGTTGCCCTAACTGCAACGTTGAGATACCAGCACGAGCATCAGCTGCTGGGACATTCATGGAGTGCCCGGACTGCAATGTCCTACACTTACAGTGCTACAACACTTTAAAGGAGTACGAATCTACTGATGAGGGATCTCAGACCACTGATTACCTGATGGTTGTAGAGCCATATGTCTTGATGGATGCAGAGCCATATGTCCTATAGGGTATAGAGCCATACACCCTATCAGATGCAGAGTCATACATTCCGCTGCAGACAGAAACAACACCAACTTGGATTCCTACCGCCGTTGAAATTAGGGAACATCCTTGACAGCCGCTGATTCTTAGTACATCAGAATACTAAAGAATAAGCAAAGTAAATAAAAGGAATTTTGAATTCTATGAAGAAGTGCAAGGGATATTCATCAACATATTAGAAAGGTTGGAATTATGCACCAATGTCTTCTCAGAAAGTGATGAACAAAACATTCTCGACTGCATTTTGACCTGAGAGATAGAGGTTGAGTTGGTCCGCTTATGGAAAGTACCTATTCTGACTATTCTGAGCCAAGAAAACGGATGCGAGGAAAGGGAAGGATCACTATCCAATGCGGTTGCTGCTATAACTTTACCAACGATAGACAAGGAAATCCTCCTGGGATTCTCAGACACGATTAGGTGAATCCACTACCTCCAATAATAAAATGGATGATTAAAAGAATGGTCAGATGGAGTATACTGCTAGCTAACTGCATCCCTAACAGTTACATCATCAACATATACAATGAAGGAGACTGCACACCTCTACACATTGATCATCATGACTTTGTGAGGCCTTTCTGCACGGTCTCATTCATCAGTAAAAGCAATATCCTATTTGGAAATGAAATTGATATCATTGGTCCTGGTGAATTCAGAGGAGCTGTATAAATTCCACCATCAGTAAAAGCAATATCCTATTTGGAAATGAAATTTATATCATTGGTCCTGGTGAATTCAGAGGAGTTGTATAAATTCCACTACATGTTGGTTCAGTGCTAGTCCTTAAAGGAAATGGGGCGGACGTTGCCACACTGTATTCCAGGGGTGCGACGGGTGCGACACCGTAGGACACCGTAGGGTGTCCGTGACCTTTTGATGAATGGACAACAGTAAAATGCCATACGGATTTCAAATAGATCTATAATTGGAGGAACTACTACCATACAAGCTATGAGATGGTTGCACCTCTAATTACATGCAAAGGAAACTCTTGTCCTGGAGCGTGGCTTATATAGTCAGCTCGATCAGGAGCTTGCCCAATCAGAGATAGACATTCAGAGGGTTCATTTCCATTTTACTGCACTACATTACAGCAGATATGATATGTATTAGACATGATCAGTTTATGATGTGTACTTGGCAAGACCTATTTTTGGATCTACTTTGATGCAATCTGTGCATTGAAAATGTGGCATCTTTTGAGGCCGGTCCTTAACTTCCGAGTCTCTTTCAAGTTTGATCCTTAAATTTCAATTCTCATTTTAGAATCAGTCCCTAAATTCTAATTCTTTTCTTTTCAAGATTGGTCCGATTGGTCCTTAACTTCCGATCCTCTCTTTTGTGAATGATCCTTCACTTTCAATCCTTATCCTGGAATTAGTCCCTAACTTTTGATTCCTCTCTTTTCGTGATCGGTTCTTAACCTCTTATCCTCTCTTTTGTGATTGATCCTTAACTTTCAACCCACCCTTATTTTAGAATCAGTCCTTAACTTCTGATTCCTCTCTTTTCATAATCGGTCCTTAACATCTGATCCTCTCTTTTGTGATTGATCCTTAACTTTTAATCTTTATTTTGGAATCAGTCCTTAACTTCTAATTCACTCTTTTTTAGATCGGTCATTAACTTTCAATCCTCTCTTTTGTGATTGATTCTTAACTTTCAATCCTTATTTTGGAATTAGTCCTTAACTTTTGATTCCTCCCTTTTCCAGATCGGATTTCCAGATCAGACCTTAACTTCCGATCCTCTCTTTTGTGATTGATCCTTAACTTTCATTCCTTATTTTGGAATCAGTCTCTAACTTCTAATTCCTCTCTTTTCGAGATCGGTCTTTAACTTTTGATCCTCTCTTTTGTGATTGATTCTTAACTTTCAATCCTTGTCCTGGAATTAGTCTCTAACTTTTGATTCCTCCCTTTTCATGATCGGTCCTTCTCATCCGATCCTCTCTTTTTGATTGATCCTTAAATTTCAATCCTTATTTTGGAATCAGTCCTCAACTTTTGATTCATCTCTTTTCGTGACTAGTCCTTAACTTCCAATCCTCACATTTGTGATTGATCCTTAACTTTCAACCCTTATCCTGGAATTAGTCCCTAACTTCTGAATCCTCTCTTTTTGTGACCGTTCCTTAACTTTCGATCCTTTCTTATGTGATTAATCCTTAACTTTCAATCCTTATATTGGAACCAGTCCTTAACTTCTGATTCCTCTCTTTTCGAGATCGGTCCTTAATTTCCGATCCTCTATTTTTGATTGATCCTTAACTTTCAATACTTATTTTGGAATCAGTCCTTAACTTATGATTCCTCTATTTTTGAGATCGGTCCTTAACTTTTGATCCTCTTATTTGTCATTGATCCTTAACTTTCAATCCTTATCTTGGAGTCAGTCCATAACTTCTGATTCATCTCTTTTCGTGATCTGTCCTTAGCTTCTGACCCTTTTCTGGAATCGATACCTAAATTTCAATTCCCACATTGGAGTCAGCACTTAAATAATGATTCCCATCCTCTATAAACACCTAAAATTTAGTAACTCAAAATCTACTCTCAAATCCCTAGTGAGAGTTCCTGTAACTCAAAATCTACTCTCAAATCCCTAGTGAGAGTTCCTACTTACTGATCTCGTTCAAATATTCACCTATTAATTCCCCAACGGAAACAATTAGCACACTCAAATTATACACTTCGTTTGTGTCTGTTGACTTAAGAGTCTATATTGGCTTTGTTAATCTCGTCGCCAATACGCGCAGTGTGCTTGCCCAACACACCACACCTATTGGGGATCCATTTGTTGACCTCACTTTTGGTTGAGGTTTAGGTTTTCCTCTTTAGTAGCCTAGGATCTAGCCACAAGTCTTTTCTATTGACTATTCCTAGAAAACTAGAAAAGGAACCCTCATCATTAGAAATTCCAAACTCCTCCTTACTAAACTTGAAGTTCCACACAGTGGTCCGAACCTCTAGCACTTATTAGGTGGGGTCAATATGGGGGAGCTTAAGGTGAGTTCCCATAGGACTGCTTGCCCTTAGGTTTGGCTCTGGGTGTTGGTCTACAGCTAAGGCACTCACTACAATCACCTCACTCACAATCACTCAATGCCCTATTCCCAAAACTCCTTGACTTTAATCCCTTGATCCTTTGAGAGATTCATGTAGATGATCTTCTAAACCTACTAGCCCTAGGTTGGGGTTTAACTAAGACCAGTACTAGAGGACCCAAATGGGGTTTCCATTGGCCCATAGCTCATTTATGATGGTTAGCTCCCCAATTATACAAAAAATACTCAACTTGGCCTTTTTGCCCCTAAACTCCCATAAATTACCTAAGTACCCTTGAAACCTTAAATTTGGCCAAAATTTTCAAATTTACCCAAAATATCCAAATTTATTCAAAAATCATTTCAAACATTTTGAAAACATCTAAATTACCCAAAATCACCAAAAATTGCAAAATTACCAAAATACCCCTCCTTAGGCCAAAATTCCAAAAATTCCAAAAAATACCAAAAATTTCCAAAACCTTAAAAATATTTTCAATTTCATTTTTCTCAACCACCATATGACCCAATTTGACCATTTTGACCAAAAGCCCCAAATTCCCTTTAAAGGCCAAAATTTTCCCAAATTTACCTCAAATGTCCATAAAATTGGTCTCAATTTCCCCCAGATTCAATTCTAAACTCAAATTAAACTTTCATATGACCAATATAAATTAAATACAAGCTATATTGACCCATAGTTTGGGCCCAATTTTGATCTAAATCAAACTCCCAATTTTGGCCATATGACTTGATCTCACCAATTGAACCTATAGTCTTGATCTCACCAATTGAACCGATAGTTTACTCAATTTGCCACAATTTATGTTGAAAACTCTTCAAAACATTCTAAAACATAAAAAATTGACCATAAATTTATTATGTTGAAAACTCTTCAAAACATTCTAAAACATCAAAATTGACCATAAATTTGCCTTGATGAAGCCCCAATTTCATTTAATTTTGACCCAAGTCCAAAAGCCCTAATTTTGCCCTAAATTGGCCATACCACAAAATTCCACCAAATTGATTGCCTTAACCCCAAAATTGACACCCAATTTAAGTTGAAAACTCTTCATCACATTTCTATTGACCATTTTCAACAATCAATTTGGAAATAGCCCAAGCCTAGCCCAATTTAGATCCATGTCTATCCCAACATGCCCAAATTGACCAAAATCCCAAAATCCTTCAAATTGAGCCCCCAACTGAACTCAAAATCATTTCAAGTTTTCATCAAAAATCTTCATAACAATCATCTACACAATTTTGATCAATTAATTGGGCTCAAGGTCGTGACTAGTCTAGCCCAAACCCAAGCATTGGCCATTAGCACCCTCATGGACCCCTTCACCAAAAATTAACCTAACCATGTCAAATTGGCCAACCAAAGATCACCAAAACCACTAAGCCCTTCCTTTGGACCATGCTAAACCCAGGATAAACCTTACAAAACCCACCAAACCAAGCTATGGACCAATGGGCCCCTACATTAAGAAATTTATTCCCATATTTGGGTCTTAAGCCAAAATCCTCATTATTATGACACCACTATGATTAACCCTTTGAGGTAAGTGATAATTGAACCTCCCCTGGCTCACCTGACCTCTTGGCCAGCTCCCCTATCCTTGTCGGCTAGCCTAGTGGCTAGAAAACACAAAAATAGTGAGCCACCTTCCCTAAATCCAAGCCTAATTCAAACCCTGAGGCCACCTCATCCAAATTTAAGTTTAGAGCCTCTCTGCCCTCCACATAAGCAGTACTTTACACCCTTCAATTGGCCCACAGAGCCACCCTTGGCCATTTTTATAAAATCTCACCTCCATGGTGAAGGACAGGGGTGCTTAAATTTTTTCAAGGAGAACCTTCAAAATCACTCCCTAAGCTTCCTTGAGACCTCCACAGTGCAACCCAACTACCCCATTGCCTTAAATCCCCTTGCCAGAGTTCAATTTTTTAGCTTAAAACATTACCTGAGACATGACAGAGCTCTCCACACCTCTACACTACACCAAATTTAACTTAAACTCACCCACACCATCACCACAGTGAAAGAAGAAGTGAAAGAAGAAGAAGCCCCGAGTGAAAGAAGGAGAAGCCCCATCAAATCCCCCTTCCATAGAGACCCTAACATAACTCTAACCTGAAACCTGAAATCGAGCTTGGTTGAATTCATACCTAGAACTTTCACCACAACAAGAGCCTCAATCCCTAGCCTTCTTGGACCTCCACAAATGTACTGATCACCTCTGATTGAAGCTTACCTTCTTAGAGCAAAGGTATTGAACTTCCCCTCTTCTCGAACCTACTTTGGTTTATTTGATTAGGGTTATTTTTATGGCATGATTACCGTATGGATATGTTCTACTAGTCAAGATGAGAATTTAAAAATAAATTAGAAATAAACCACACTTAATTTGGTTGAGAAATGAGTGAGATCTTAAGCTTTGAAAATGGATAGCTCTCGGGTTAAGGCATGGAGAAGATGACGGAGAGCTATCCGATTTGCGTGTTTATCTCATCAACAGAAGAGATCTAGCCGGACAGCGCCTTCTTAAATGAAAAGCAGGCCGATTCAACACTGAGGTGGATGGCGGCGCCGAATGAGAGGACACGAGGACACCACGTGGAGCTTCGAAGATGCCTAGGATGAGGTGGCACCACATGTTTAACTTGATAAATTGGGAATTAAATAAATTAGAAAATGATCCCTAACTTTAAAAATCCATATCTTGGTGTAAGAAAACCACAAAAATAAAATAAAAATATCATCTTGCTTAGTGAATAAAGGAGAACAATGTGAAAATAATTTGAAATTTATTTGATTCATATTTAATTTTTAATTAATTAAATACTATTTTGAGTCTTTTGATTCTCCATGCATGCAGACATTTCACCATTGCTTGAAATTTTTGCATGTTGTTGCTTCTGTCTTAGGGAACATCCTTTGATTTTTTCAAAGTCAGAGGAGATCTCTAGACAGAGATCCATATTTTTGAAGTTTATGTCTATTATTTGTATAAATTAATCCTAATAATTAGCATGTTGCTTAGAAAATTCCAGGAAAATTTTGGAAGTTTTGCCATGACTAGAGAACCCTTTAGAAAATGTTTCATGAGCTAAGTCATTAAAAATACACCTAATTTACACAAAAAATTAAAACACAAGGAAAATTAATTTGGAAATGCAAACATCTAAATGAGTTGATTTTAACTCTCCACTATAATTTGAAGTTCAGAGAACTCCCCATAAAAATTTTAAAATATTTGGAGCTCATTTGATAACACAAATTGATTTTCTATGTTAAGTGTCTTTTTAACACTAAAATGAATTATAATAATTAACATATAACTCAAAAAATTATAAGAATTACTTTTTGGAGTTCTCTGTGTTTAGAGGAATTTTTTAAAAATAAAATGGTAATTAACATAAAAACTTTATTTTTAGCCTATTTTTAATATTTAAGTAATTAAAAAATGATAAAAATAAAAAAAGTAATAAGATTCATGAAAATGTTCTAAATTATTTCCTAAGCACTTAAGAATAATTGGAATATTTTTCCTAATTTTCTAAGTAAAGATACTGAGCTTTGAATCTTAAAATAATTTTTTAAAGGCTAAAAATAGATTTTCACTAAAATAATTATAACAATTCAAAGGAAAATTATTAGAATATGAAATTTATTTCTATAGCTTCCTTAACCTTAGAGAGGTTTAATACGGATATGAAGCTTAACTTTCCCCATTTAAAATATTTTATAGTTAATAAATGCTCTAGAAATTAAAATAATTCTAATAATTCAAATAGAACTCAAAAAATCATGAAATTTGGTCCTAATGATTCTCTAGTGTAAGTCTACCTTTAGCAAAAATTTTAAGAGATTTGGCTTTGCCATGGTCAAGTTATGGATTTTTCTTTAAATAATCCTATTTCTTGCATATAAATAAATATATAAATTAAATTAAAATTTGAAAAATCACATTTTCTCCTCTAATGTCTTAATTGACCCATGAGTGAGGTGGGATAAATATTCCAAGGTCATTTGAATTAAATTTGATGAATTATGAAGTATTAGAGCCTTAGGAACAATAGTGTAATTTTGGAAATTTAGCCTTAATTAACATCTAGGCTTAATTCAAGAAAGGGGAATGGGTAACCTCTGATCCTAATAAATATATTTGGATGATTGAAACATAAGATTAATTGGTAGAAACCAATCTCGCATTTAGTAAAGCATAAATTTGTAATTTCCTTAAATTATTAAAATTTGGAATTCTAGTCAACTAAATGATCCTAGACAGGGGCATGGTTTTGGGTGTTAATAACTCACCAATTTAATACCCCTATTTAATGATTAAAATGACTTTTAAAATTTTGATAATGAATCATCATCACCTAAAAATTCAATCTCTTTCAAAATATAACTGAAACATCTATCGAAAGTCTAAAGGGCTTAGTAGTGACCTAAGCTAAATCAAATCTAATTAATGAGGATTAGAAAAGTGAACATAATTAAAAATTGAACATCTTTAAAAGAACTATGAGCCCAAATTAAAAAGTTTGCTAAGTGACTTGATGACATTAACTCGCCCCTTTAAGGGTCTTCACCCGCATACTCCTCAAATCAAATTATAAGTGATAATTACCCTACACTTAGGGATAATTGAAACATCAATGTTCACTGAGCATTAAACGTATTTACAGGATCGGTTATTAAACAACATAATAAGTTTAAAAAGAGCTCGAGACTTTTCACCAAACAGTGAGAGAGAAGCATGGATCTGCTTCTTTGTCTAGATCTGTTGGATACCTCGGAGGTCTACTAAACTTAATATATTTTGCTTAACAAAAATCATCCTTAATCAAATTAATAGGTATCCACCAAGATATGGCATAGGGTTGGGTAAATCACTAAAACCTTACTTTTTCGGTTTATATAAAATGCACTCACATGCATTTTGAGTTTTAGGTGGTGGAACGAGAAGACTCGTCAGGTACCATTTTTTATAGTTTACAGTGCTGTCTTTCTTGCACTTTCATACTGTACTCTTTTATGTTTACAAAACTTGCATGCTAAACAACAATGTCACCCTGCATGAAAACTAAAACTGCTAAGATAGCCACAAAACTAAAACCCAAAACCAAAAATAAAATCAACCAAGATAAAAAGCACCTCCACAACATTCAAAATATAAAAAAATTCAAAATTTAATCACAAATATCACAAAAACTACAACTACAACTAAATTAAGTCTCTATCGGATGATCAGGAATCCCTCGGAGGAGGTAACCTATCGTTGCTAATGAGGCTTCCCACTGTCTAAATGAAGTTATGGAACTCATTAAGTTAAGTTTAGTAAATTTATTTGGACTAAGTGAATCAAATAAAAAATAGTGGTACCGGAACGAGGGAACCGTAACATCCTTACCGGTGTCACTTTTATTAACTTTAACATGCCCCAATAAATTTTTAAGGAACTAAAACCATAGGGCCATCTGATTTGATAATATAACTCGACACTCTAGAAAGCTAAACTCATCGCGTCATGGAGCTTGGAGCTAGCATGGTGGGTAGCACGGCCATCCTCAATAGTAAAACCTGTCTTTCCCAGCTAAACCATTTCTTTCCTTCGAATTAAACAACAAATCCATAGGATTTCTAGGTAGTCAGCTTATGCGACATAAATCCTCACCCCATCTTTAGGCCTTTGTACAGCTCTGCTATATAATCTAAGCACTAACTCGTCTTAGGATTCTGACGTTGTCTTCTGTCACAACCTAAATCCTCACATCTTCCAGGCTATTTGTGTGATCATTTCACACAAATGTAAGCCTTAATAAATAAAATCTGCAGGATGAAACACCTAAATATTTCTTCTTTAAATTGAAGCTAAATAATAGGATAGACTAGGAAGTCATCGAGGTTCTCCCGCAGATTTGTGATATCTCCTAGTTCTTCCTCCTTTGGATTCTACAATAAATGTTCCAAATTTGAACCATTCCCCCTTCACACATCTTTGTCCGATCACATTGAAATGTCCTATCCTTTTGAACTCCTTAAAGATAATATTTCTTGATTTTTATCGAGACTTTTCTTATGTGACTTCGGTCATTTAAGATGTAATTAAGTATAGGGGCTTGCCCTTATAGGAAGCTCGTCCGAACCCAACTTAATATAAAGCCTATTTAATTTTTCATTATAAATAGGGGAAATTGTCGGAAAATAAAACAATTTCACAGACCAAACATACGTCATATATTTCTCAGTATATTTGATTGAGCCTCATCCTAAGGTCTTGTGTTTATCCTTCAGGATAGATACAGGGTTTGAGGTAAATCACTCTTTCATTTAAACTATGAAGAATATGGGGTCAATTTGATTTCATATTTTTTTTGTGAACATTAAAATTACCTTCCGAAGCGGGCGACAGGATTTTGATTCTAGTGACCAACAACTTCTTACGGGCAACTCCTTCAACCAAAATAGTGCCGACATTCATGTTCTTATAGATAATAACATTATAAAACTTTTTTTATGAATGAGGTTAGGATTGGACTTTATAACCTATTAAATCGTTAATGATTTTTGTAGGCAATAGAGCTCAGTTTTATCTGCATCTAAACGCTCAAGAATTTTCTATACTATTTAGAATCATCACATGAGTGTTCATTTATTTGTGTTGACATTACAAGATAAAAAACATAATCTTGGAAATATGGTGGCTTCAATCATTATGGTCAAGTTTTGCTTGATAATACCATTTTATACTTCCATTTCTCTGCTAATAATAAACTAATCAAAATGTCTGCTGAAGTACAATTGGTACCTAACCCTATCTAATCCAATCAATGCCAAGCTTTACCCTCTTATAGTCCTACAATTTGTTGACCTCAGTTTTGTTGAGGTCTAGACTTTCTTCCTTAAAAGCCTAGGTTTTAGCCATAGGACTTTCTTGTTGACTATCATAGATGACTAGTAATGGAACCCTTCCTCATTAGAAATTCTAAACACTTCTTTGCTCTTCTTGAAGTTCCAGAGGAGTTTAAGAGGATTAGCCCTAGGTTGAAACCAACATGGCGGAGCTCAAGAGGAGTTCCCATAGGATTGTTTGGCCTTAGGATTGTTTGGCCTTAGTAAATCTTGCACTCACAAACGTGACCCCCTTTACTTTCACTCACAAGCTAAACCCTAACCCAACATGCTTGACCTGATTTCCCACTCTTCTGGAGACTCATGTAGGTGGTCCCCCAAATTCTTAGCCCCACGTTAGGATGGTTAGGACCAACACAGGGAGGATCCAAAATAAAATTTCCCTTGGTCTTATGTATCAAAAAGGGTGATTTTATGATTAACATCCACAATTGATATCAGTTCCACCAAAACTCCAATTTTTTAGCTTTTGCCCCAAAACTTCTCCAAAATTACCAAAATTGCCCTAAAACCTTAATTTTTCCAAAATGCCCAAATTCTCAAATCTCTTCAAAAGTCATATCAAACCTCTTTAAATCATCTAAATTGCCCAAAACACCTCAAATTTCTCAAAATTTCCAAAATACCCTAAATTTCAAAATTATAAACATACCCCTCATGTGCTAAAAATTTGCAAAACCTCCCAAATCATTCCAAACCTCCTCTAAACCAAACCTAACAACCCAATTGACCTAGTACGTAAAATAAAAAACACACAAATACCTTCCATTAAAACGAAATATCTCAAAAAATAGGTATAAAAATGTGTCTAAAATATTATATATTTTAGGTGTATCAAAATCCCCCAAACATAAAATGTTACTTGTTCTCAAGTGACACTTCAATCTTTAAAAACTAAATAAGTATGATATGTATATGATTTTCTTTAGAAGTTACAAAAATTTAGATTTAGAAATATAATAATCCAATTTAGAAAAAAATATTTAGTAAATGAGACCAACTTAAAGTTTAGAAAATTTTAATGTAAATAAATATGAAAATATGAGTTTCTATCTAATTTAGAAATATTGTAGATTTTCCAAATTTAGAATTTTATCCTTTTATTATCTCCACTTAAAAATTTTTATTAAAACTAATTTTACTTACCATATTATATCCGTATGCTTAAGAGACAAGTTTAGAAAATATAATAAAGCCTTTTCCTTAAGTTAATTGAAGTGAAGCAAATTTTTTATTAAGCTTCTCCTCAAGCTTCTCCTTACTCATTTTTCTTTTTTTTTCTTTTCTTCTCTTTTTCTTTTTTTTCTTTTCTTTTATTTTTTTCTTTTTCTTTTCTTTTTCTTTTTCTGGTAAGGATTACTATATCTGGATAGGCCTTTAATGGTTTTAATTTCCACTTCTCCTTTTCTAAAGCAAAGTCATGATATAAATGTTTTACTTAAAAATATAAAAATAATTTTGAAAATTATTTTTAATAAAAGAAATTTAAGTATTAAAAATAAAAGTCAAAATTTCTAAATTTTTCAAAAATACAATTTTTCTTACTAAAGATAGTTACACTATATTTAGCATTTTCTAGACTAAAAATTTTTAACTGAAAGTATTTCATCATTACTAAAAAATTTAACTAGATTTTTGTACCCATTTCTATAATCATATTTTACTTCCCTAATATAACTTCATATAAATGATCATTCTTCTTTTCAAATAAAATTCACTTGTAGCACATTTGAGAACAAATAAAATTCAAGTTTTGAAAATATTTTTTATCTCCCCCAAACTTAAATTTTTGATAAGATTACACAGTTTAGCAGCAGATATATAATGAAAATTGAAATAACATTCTTACTGGAATTTCTATACCATAATTATACATGTATAAATCTAAGAACAAGAGTAAAATTAATTTTTGAACAATTTTCTATCATTTTCATTTCAAGATTCAATATACTTATAAGTAGTGGCTACAAACATAAAAACAAACTAACACACTAACTTTGATTTCTAGTCTTGACATAAAAACAAACACAGTAACAAGATAAAAGAAAAATATAGGGTAATAGTTTTCTGAGTTTAAAATTTAAAAGTCAAGTTAGCAAGATTTTTAACTTTTCACATAACATAGAAATAAGTTCAATCCTATCTAACTAAAACACAAAAATCAACACACAACAACAATTACTACCCAAGAATTTAAAGCAAAGCACTAACAAAACACAACATCACAATACAATTAAACAAAATAAAAGTCTCACACATCACAAGGTCTAAATAGGCACATAAATGCAAATGTAGCAAGTCCAAACCACGTAGTCCAACACATATTACAAACATAAAAATAAATCAGTCCTCCTCATCATCATCCTCTGAATCACCGCTAATCCAGACATCTGCAGGCTCATAATCAGGGTATTTAGGATATGGAGGAAATTGCACTCCTTGGTTCCCCTTAATGAGGTTTTCCAGAGAAGAATGAAATTTCTCTTAATAATCAATTTTTCTTCTATTATACACATCAATACGATGTGCAAAGCTTTCTAAATTTATTACCTTATCTGCAGTATAATTGATATTATCCATCATCCTCTGCAATAATTGACTTTGAGTTTTTGTAGACTCATCTCTAGAAGTAGAAGCTCGTGAGGTAGATGGTCTAGATGTAGTGAAGCAGAGGTAGAAGCAGCAGACGTTGCCATTCCATAACTCATTGAAAATCCTCCTCTCCAGCTAAAAATAGAATGCTCCAAATATGACTTCACATTAACACTTGTAATTGGCTTTAGAGGCAACAGTATTTACTTCCAACTATCATATCTTACTCTAGTCTGCTCACATAAAGAAAAGATCAAGGAAGCAAATCCTAAACCTGCAATAGTAACGTCAGTGGCAGAACTGATGATAGTCTGATAGATCAAAGCTCCAATGTTGATGAGCTTCCAATGTTGATGAGCTTGCGTTGATGAGCTTGCCTTCTTGAATACAATATCTCAATGTTGCTCTCTCTCTATGGTAACTTCGCTGAGAAGATTGGTCATTAATAGAAAAATTGTGACATGCCTTTGAAGGTGCACTCAACTTTGAGGTGGAAAAATTGACTCTTCTTCATTTGTAATTTTCCATAGTCCATCTCAGTAGGACTATAGTTCACATAAAAACATAAAGTATCAAATGGTAGATGGTAAAACATATTGATCACCTCTAGTGAAAATGGTACCAATTTTCCTCTAACCATGACTCGATCATCTTCAGCCTGTAGAAGGTTAGCATAGAACTCCCTAACTACAGAAATAAAGGCTACAGTAGAAAAACAACAAAATTGTTCTCATTGTAGTATTCAGAACTAGCACTTAAGTGCGGATAAGTGCGGATAAGTGGCGCTTAAGCACCTGCCTTTCTGGTTACATCACACATCATGCTTAAGCACGGGAATGTGGCGCTTAGGCCCTAGTGCATAATTTTTGAACTTAAGTAATGTGCTATTTAAACTTAAGTATACCACCTCTAATTGGTCTCATAACACTAAAATGACTATTTTCCTCTCCCTTAACTCTCATTTTTCTCAAATTTCTCCAATGTAACTCATTTGATTCGAGATTAAAATAACACAAATTTTCACACAAACAAACATAAACATTCATTCAAAAACTAGTACAAATACGTATAACACTTAGTTTTAACTTCCAATAATCTTCCAAAAACTAGTACAAATACGTATAACACTTAGTTTTCACTTCCACTAATCTTGAGAAAATCTTCCTAAATACAAACACTAAACAAAGTAACATAAACTCCAATTATAGTATTTAACATTTAACACATAAAATAATAACTTCTAACAACCAAACTTTAACACTAAACTTAATTCCATTCTTCATTTGTTGGGATAAATTTCGGTCTTTCATTAGTCTCTTCTAGGGTAATTAGAATATAAAGTAGATAAAACGAACGGTGGTGACGAGCTCTGATACTATCTTCTTTCATCCATTTTTGTTTAAGATACATCTCCTTATCCGCTTCCTTTATATAACTAGTATGGCTAAATTACATTTTTAATTACTATCCAATATGCTCTAGATGTGCATGAATCTCAATTACCTTTGTCTCCAATAAAGCTATGATAGTCTTAATTTTGTTGATCTTTTATAATATTTCCTTCAATACTAACAGCTAAGAAATTGTTTACATCTCTTGTGCACTTTGACTAATGAATCTCTTCTGCATGGTCTCTTCCATCTTCTTCATATCCATCTCCCATGAAGACATCTTCTCAAAATCTCTCTCTCTCTTAGACTTTAGGGCTGAAAATGATCAGGGGTGAAATTCTTTCACAAAACCCTTCTATTTATAGGCTTAAATCCTTCTAGTAACTCCTAGACACGTCCTAAAACTGCCTTGGCACGTTTTAGTCAACCAATTGGTGGATAAACCTTCTAGAATTTGAATCTCGCACGTGATTTTTAACTCCTATTCACAGTGCTCAATTTTGCACTAGTAAACTTAACGTCCAAATTCTCATTTTAGCATGTTTGGATCACTAAATAAAGCCTTAAAATCAATACTAACACATAATAGTCTCAGAAATACTACCTCAATATTTCTTAATCTCACACAAACAACGATCAAAGAAAAACACACTGATAACTATGAGTTACCTCCCACAAAGCGCTTGGTTTAACGTCGTCTGCCCGAAGTAGCCAAGGCTTATTCTGGTTGACCGAACATCATTTGATCGTTAAATTTATACTGATCCCCAACTAAATAAGGTTTCAGTTTATGCCCATTCACTTTAAACAATTTCTTATTTTTAGGATCCTTAATATCGACAGCACCGTAAGGATAAACTTTTATCACAACAAATGGCCCCATCCACCTCGACTTAAGTTTTCCTGGAAATAATCTTAACATTGCATTATATAGCAAAACTTGTTGCCCTGGCTGAAAATTTTTAATTAGAATCCTTTGATCATGCCACATCTTCATCTTTTCTTTGTAAATCTTAGCACTCTCGTAAGATTCATTCCTTATCTCTTCAAGCTCATTTAATTGCAATAATCTTTTCTCACCGACATCCTTCAAATTAAAATTGAATTCCTTTACAGAAATTATAATTGAACTCTTTAATTGCCCAATATGTTTTATGCTCAAGTTCAACTTGTAAGTGACAAACTTTCCTAAATACTAGCTTATATGGGGACATTCCTATAAGAGTTTTCCTATAAGAGTTTGGGGACATTCCTATAAGAGTTTTATATGCAATCCTATAAGCCCGCAAAGCATAGTCAAGTTTGACTGACCATTCCATTTTTTTTAGATTCACGGATTTTTCCATAAATTTTTTAATTTCCTGATTGGATAATTCAGCCAAACCACTTGTCTGAGGATGATAATCAGTAAAAATTTAATTAGTAAAAATTATATGGTTTATATGTTATTTCTTTAATTTTTTCTCCATTATGGAAATTCTGAAATGACTTCCCTCATTTGTTATGATAACTCTCGACATCCCAAATCTACAAACCATGTTTGTTTTTAAAACTTTTGCAACACATTGAGCATCAACACATTGAGCATCACATCGGGTAAAGCAATAGATTCTATCCATTTGGATACATAGTCAACTGCTAACAATATATATAAATTTCTGAAAGACGGTATAAATGATCCCATGAAATCTAATCCCCAAACATCAAATATTTTAACTTCTAGCATATAATTAAGGGGCATCTCATTTCATGTAGAAAAATTGCCTACTCGTTGACATCTATCACAAGTTTTAATATAAGCATTACCATCTCTAAAGATAGTAGACCAATAAAATCTAGTTTGTAAAATTTTGTATGCTATTTTATGAACACCAAAATGTCCCCTAAAAGCAGAATTATGACATTTTTGGATAATTTCATAAGTCTTTTCTAAAGTTACACATCTTTAAAGAATAACATCCTTTCCTTGTTCACATAAAAATGGGTGATCCCAAAAATAAGTCTTAGCTTCAGAAATAAATTTCCTCTTCTGTTGGTAAGCCATTCCATAGGGTATAATATTACTGACAAGTAAGTTCACAATGTTGGCATACCATGGAACACGCCACTCATTAATACTGAACAAATTTTCATCTGAAAAATGCTCATTAATTTCTTTTTCAAAATAGAGTGGTTTTTTTAACTCATGCTTGGACAAATGACCAACAATTTGATTTTCAGTTCCCTTCCTATCTACTATTTCAAAATCAAAAGAAGAATCCATCTTATAAGTCTTGGTTTAACATCCCTCTTTTTCATTAAGTACTTAATAGCGGAATGATCTGTATGCACTACGCAATGAGTTCCAATTAAATATGTTTTAAATTTATCAAAGACATATACTATTACTAATAACTCTTTTTTAGTTTTTGTATAATTAATTTAAGTTTCACTAAGAGTTTTACTAGAATAGTAAATTACTTTAAAAATTTTATCATATCTTTGTCCTTAAATAACACCAATAGCTTAATCACTAGCATCACACATCAGTTCAAAAAATTTTCCCCAATCTAGTGAAACTATAACTGGTGCAATGACTAATTTTTCTTTTAATAACTCAAAAGATTTTAGGCATTCTTCATTAAAAAATGCATCTTTCACGAGTAAATGGCATAAAAGCTTAGCAATTTTTTAGAAGTCTTTAATATATCACCTGTAGAATCCAACATGTCCTAAAAAACTCCTAGTTTCCCTTACATTTGTTCGATAAGGTAAATTAGTGATCACTTGATATTTAGCAGGATCTACCTCCATACCATTTTTTGATATTTTATGTCCTAATACAATTCCTCCAAATTCCTCCTGCTACCATAAATTGATATTTTTTCCAGTTAAGGACTAAATTTGTTTCTTCACATCGCTTATGAACTCTTGATAAATGTTCTAAACATGAGTCAAATGAAATTCCAAACACTAAAAAATCATCCATAAATTCTTAAATCCCTTTTTCAATTAAATCACAAAAAAATTACCATCATAGATCATTGAAATGTAGAAGAGACATTACATAAACCAAAGGACATTCTTATAAAAGCATAGGTATCGTAAGGACTGGTAAAAGTTATTTTCTCTTGATCCTCAAGAGTTATTTGTATTTGGTGATAACCGGTATATCCATCCAAGAAACAAAAAAAATTATGCCCAGCTAGTCTATCCAGCATTTAATCTAGAAAGGGTAGTGGAAAATGATCTTTCCTAGTGGCAAGATTTAATTTTCTATAATCAATGCATATTTGCCACCCTGTGACTTGTCTAGTAGGTATTAACTTATTATGTTCATTCAAAGTCATAGTTACTCCTCCTTTCTTAGGAACACAGTGAATTGGACTAACCCATGCACTATCTGAAATATGATTGATAATTCCAACATCTAACCACTTTAAAATTCTTTCTTAACAATTTTTTTCATAACAGGATTCAATCTCTTTTGAGTACCAACCCTGGGTTTGCAATGCAGTTTTCTTCCATATGAATTATATGCATACAAATTGAAAGACTGATTCCTTTAATATCAATTATTGTCCATCCAAAGGCTTTCTTTAAATTTTTCAAAATTTTCATCAATCTTTCTTTTTCTTGCACCGTTAACTTTGAGGAAATTATAATTGGTAAATTAGAGGAATCACCTAAAAAGGCATATTTTAAATGATCAGGAAGTAACTATGAATCAAGTTCAAGAGGTTTTTTTATTGATGGACAAAATGATTTATCTTTTTCTCTCCTGTCTAAAATTTCAAAACTTTCTCGAACATAGTTTGAATCTTCCTTAACAAGGTCTTCACATTGATCTAATTCCTCTTCTTGCTCGTGTTCCAAATATTTTACTTCAAATTTTTCTTCATAATTTTTTTTGAAATGACATTCCCTTAGATATCTTATAACATCCATTCTATAGCATTCATCATGTTTGCCTTTTCCAGGATATTTCATTAATTTTGAAATGGTAAAAGTAACAGTTTGATCATTGACGTGCATTGTTAATTCCCCTTTTTGCACATCTATCATTGCTCTTCCTGTGGCTAGGGAAGGTCTCCCCAAAATGATAGGTATCTCTTTATCTTCCTCCATATCCAACCCAATGAAGTCTACAGGAAAGATAAATTGATCTACTTTCACTAGGACATCTTCTATAACTCCTTTAGGGTAAGTTATTGAATGATCTGCTAACTGCAGATTTACAGTAGTAGGGGTTATTTCTCTTAATCCCAATCTTATGAATATTGATAATGGCATAAGGTTAATGCTTGTACCTAAATCACATAATACTTTCCCATAAAATCTATCTCCTATCGCACATGGAATTGTAAAGCTAATTGGATCCTTAAGCTTTTTAGGAAGCTTCTTCTGAATAATTGCACTATACTCCTCACTATCACTAAGTAAAATAGTCTCATTATCTTCAAACTTCCTTTTTTCTGTTGAGAATATTCTTCATAAACTTTACATAGCTTGGAATTTGTTCTAAGGCTTCAAGAAATGGAATATTGATTGTAAGCTTCTTAAAAATTTCCATGAATTTTGAAAATTGCTAATCCAACTTCTGTTGACAAAGTGTCTAAAAAAATGGAGGTGGTGGCTTTCTAAGTTAACTTTAAGTAGAGAAATAGGTCTTTCAGAATCTATTAGAGCATCCTCTTTTGATTCTTCAATTTCTTCTTTCTCTATTTCAGTTTCTTTTTGAACCCTACCTTCCAACTCTCTTCGCTTCTAAGTTGAACGTCTTTTACTTACACTTTATTCTGATATTTCAGACTTATTTTAGTATTATTAGGAAGTGTTCCTTGGGATCTATTACTTACTGAATTTGTAATTTGTCCCAGTTGTTTCTCAATATCTCTAATTGTAGCTCCTTGACTTTATAACTGATTTCCCATTTGTAACACTACTTCTTCTATATATAAATTCTTCTCCTAAAATTGTGTATTACTGTTGAAAACTGGAGGATAAGTAGACCTATAGTTATTATTCCTTTGGTTTTTCTAATTTCCTAATGGGTTTGATTGATTGTTCCCCCATTGCTTATTATTACCACCCGTAGTATTATTCCAACTAAAGTTGGGATGGTTCTTCTAACTTGGGTTATAATAGTTTGAATATGGGTTATTCTGCTTATTATTTATGGCATTAAAAGCTTATAATGATGCTTGAGAATCTATCATTTGGCCTAATCAATTTTCTTCAATCGTGGAGATAGGTTGAGAAAAATTCATTCCAAATTGTTTTAACTTCCTCAAAATTGTAGCAACTTTATTTGCTAACAAAGTAAATGCATCATAATCATGAATATTAGCTACTTTCTTTGGATTCACCCTCTCATAAGGCCATAGAAAATTATTGGTAGTCATTTTTTCAATTAAAGCATAAGCATCATGAAATGGTTTTGACATCAAAGAACCACCAGTAGCGACAATGATAATAGATCTAATAGACTCAACTAATCCATTATAAAAAGTTTGAATTATTAACCATTCTAGTATAGCATGGTGTG
Organism: Phalaenopsis equestris; assembly: GCF_001263595.1. Lineage (NCBI taxonomy): Eukaryota > Viridiplantae > Streptophyta > Magnoliopsida > Asparagales > Orchidaceae > Phalaenopsis > Phalaenopsis equestris. The sequence goes on along the minus strand of NW_018251976.1, from coordinate 1,637 downwards.
GACAATTTCTTAAGAGTACTTTAAATTGTTCCCATGCTTCATAAATACATTCATCTTCAAACTGATTAAAAGATGTAATATCATTTCTAAGCTTTGCAGTTTTTTATGGTGAAAAATATTTAACAAGGACTTTTTTTGCTAAATCACCCCAAGTTCTGAAAGATCCAGCTGCTAACAAACTCAACCACATCTTAGCTTTATCCCTCATTGAGAAAGGAAATAACCTAAGTCATGGCATCATCAAATACACCATCATATTTAAATGTAGCACATAATTCTAGAAAATTAGCAAGATGTAAATTTGGATTTTCAGTTGGTGATCCCCCAAACTGATTTTTTGATATTATTTGGATAATAGAAGGTTTAAGTTCAAATGAATTAGCTACTACTGTAGATTTTTAAATACTACAATGAAGTTCATTTATCATATGGTTGGCATAATCTCATAAAGGTCTATATTCTTGATGAATTTCAACATTTTGATCATTTTGGTTTGCCATTTCTAAAATGTTTTTTAGAATTTTCAAAATTTATAAATTTTTTGCTATTTATAATTTTTTTAACAGTTTTGTATAATTCAGAATCGTAGGGCACTAGTCCTTCAAAACCTGAACTACACATACACTAACATAAAATAAAAGACTATAATAAGATATTCCTATAATAACTTTTAAAGTTTAAATAAGACTTTCTAAAATATAAATTTGCTTTCAATAAATTTTTGAAATGTTTCCCGGCAACGGTGGCAAGAACTTGATCCTGACTCTTTATATGCAACAGTATAATAATGCCTTTGATGATATTTTTCACTTATGTTTCTTTACTTTGCAACATAACCAAAAACCTGATCCTTGAGAAAATATGAATTTAAAATTTTAATTTATATGTATATTTGGATACTACACAAGTATACATATAGTTATCAAGTAATATAAGACATTTTGAATAAAACATGAATATCGAAGCTACAGGGAAAATAAGCAATATGTACTATTTATCAATAAACCTTCTATTTTAAAAAGATAATTATTTAAACTATAGATATTTTCAGAGTAGGTAAAATTAAATTCTTTTTTGTATTTTTGATATTTTTACAAAATAATAAAACTTTTAAAGATAACATTAGTTAATGTAAAAAGAAAAACACTTGATATGAAAATATCTTTCTCCTTATCATGAGTCAGTAATAAGTATAGAAATTCTGTTGTGGAAGTATGCAAATTGTATTATGCCAAATAGGAGTAATTTTACCCTTACTAGAGATGCTATAAAGAACATTAGTTAATTTAAAGTTTGAATAGTTCTGAAGACAGGCTAGGCAGGGAAGATATTAGCTCTCACTTTAGTGTTCCCTCAATTTCCTCCACCATGAGGCTAAGATCTTGTTCTAGAACCTAAAAACATAAACCAAGTTGGGGGCTTTAACTTGCCAATTTATGGTCCTCTAACTCTACAAACTTCAAAGATTATTTACCTATTTGTTTGCACTAAATCATATGAATTACATTCTCATTCATTCAACCTTATGTGATTTATTCTAATTCTTGACTGAGACAATACCAACCCTATTCTTACATGTTCTCACAGAAAATTTTAACATCCAGATAGGCCAAATCAAGAAGTAAATGAAGTACATG
>NW_018251975.1:0-902 GCF_001263595.1 Phalaenopsis equestris | reverse complement strand
AATTAAACAAGATACATACATAAATAAATAATTTTATCACCAACATAAACAAAAATTTTCTTTAACAAACACTTTATTTTGTTCTTGTTCCTGATAAATTTCAGCTCACTGATGTTTTTCCTGTAGTATGCAGAGAAAAATGTCAGGCCAGAGGCTGATATTTGCTTTTAAAGATGGTTGGAACCTCGCACTCAACAAGGAAAGAGAGCTGCAGAGCAGCACCATAGACTTCAACATGGACTTCAGTCAAGTCGACATGGACAATGAGGGTCCTCTGATGGATGTGGTTAGCCGTCAGGAAAAAGAAGCGCTACCATCGTTGCTAAGGTTAAACAACAGAGATAGTTCCTCATTGAAGGTGAAAAATGTGATGGTACAACAAGACCTGATGGAGGGGACTAGTCGCCTGTCATCCATGATAGCTACGCCAACCGGGGGCCTGGTCATTGCCAATGATGAAAGACTTATAGATGCACAGCTACGGTAAACTCAGCGTAGAAACGCTAACCGCCGGAAGCATAGGACTTTCTTACGTGAAGAGAGAAGACGCCAGAAGGAGGCATAAAACTTTCTCACCCCTATTCTTGAGGGGAATATCTACAATACAGGCCTGAGAGAGACCTCTTGCAGTTTTACTGCTACAGACGATGAGTCCGGATTCATTACAAAGCTGGAGATACCACCAGTTTCGTATTTCCAGTTTCGGATTTTCTTTGTACGGGTTGCCCGACATGCAAAGCCGAGATACCTACACGTACATTAGCTATAGGGGCATTTGTGGAGTGCTAATACTGCAACGTCCTCCTGCCGATGGATTTCAGACTGTTGATCTCCCGATGGGGGAACCGTATATCACGTTGGATACAGAGCCATATATCCCATTGGACATAGAGTCATATGCT
>NW_018251974.1:0-430 GCF_001263595.1 Phalaenopsis equestris | reverse complement strand
ATCATTTTCCCTTACCATTTCTAGATCAAATAGTAAATAGACTACATTCTCTATTCCTTGATTGTTCATAATGTCTTCCATTGTATCACAATTTCTAGGTTTTCTTTTTAATTTTCTAATTTTTCTAACAGTTCGTTGTAATTCAATTTTCTATGGTTTAGAAGAATGCCTTTTGGACTATGTAATGCACCTGCAACATTCCAGAGATGTATGATGTCCATATTTAGTAAGTTAATTGACGATGAGCTGGAAGTATTTATGGATGATTTCTCTGTATTTGGAACATCAATTTGATGCATGCTTAATTTATCTTAAAAAAAGTTTTAGAGTTATGCGAAAGAACTAATTTAGTTCTAAATTGGGGTTATAGGAGGAATTATGTTAGGGCAAAAAAATTCGGAAGATGGTATGGAAACAGACCCTGCAAAAA
>NW_018251973.1:12066-14289 GCF_001263595.1 Phalaenopsis equestris | reverse complement strand
TCCCCAAATTAAACACCTAATCTAATAAAAGGAAGGGCCACAAGGTATCCTTTCAAAAGAAAAACTAAAGGAGGGGTGAGGCTTTTGCAGATCAGTGGTTCCTCAGAATTGAGGGCTAGCTTGGAAAGCCAATTTACTGGTCTATCTCCTTCTCGATATGTATGGGAAAAAAAGATTCTTTATTCCAAACCACGCTGTTGATTAAAATATTTTCAAACCAACATTTTAGAAACCATGTAGTAGGTGTCCTCCCCTCAAGAATGTTGATTAAAATCTAGGAATCTGATACTACAATTAGATATCTAAAACCACACTTTTTTGCCATAAAGATTGCCCAAAAGACTGCTTGAGTTTCATCATCCAAAGGGTCCTCAACCCATGTTGGAGAAAGGAAGTAAGGCAAACAATTACCCTTTTCATTTCTAAACACTTTCCAACCCTAGCATTTGGAGCAGAAAAGCTGCCATCTGTGTAACTTTAACCCACCCCTTTGGAGGGCAAAACCACTGAATTAGTTTATAAGAGATTTTTCTAAGATTTTTAGTGGTAAGATTTTTAGTGGCAGAGTAGTAGAGAATATCTGGTAGTTTCTTGTGACAAGAATGTTTCTGTAGATAACTGTAACAGTTGGTGGCAATGGCAACAGCTTCCAACTTGGCTTCCTCAAACTTGCTTATGTTTCTAGCCATCCAAACAAACCTAATTGTAATGCATGGTAAAGGGGGTACAGATTGGGCATGCTAATCCTTCTAGCACAGAGAAAAGTCATGCCGTGAAAGCATGATGGTATTTAACTTCAGTTTTGGAAACTAAAGGCTCCAAACATTCTAAACAACAGTACAGTTAAAAATAGATGCTGCAAAGATTCCTCCTGTGATCTACATAAAATACACTTGGATGGGCCTCTCAATCCTTTCAATTTCAATATACCATTTGTGGGAATGAAACGATAGAAAAGTCTCCAAGAGAAGAAAGAGATTGAGGCGGACAAAAATTTGCTCCAAGTTATTTTACCCCAAGGGACCTCTTGCTGAGGGAAGCAATATCTAAAGATTGCTACTGACCAGGTCTGAGAAATATTCCTTTTCATAATCAGTTTGTCTTTCTTAGAATAATTAATTGAAATTTTCAAAACTATATGGAGTTGGTTATTATCAAGAATGTTTTGTAGAGACTGTTGTTTCTAGTGGCCATCTGTCCATAAATCTGCCACTTCTGGCACCTGAGGAGATAGATCAACAGAAGACAGAGATTGAGGAGTAATTTTTCCTTCTCCAGTCCAATTGTCCAGCCACAGATTAAGAAAATGTGTCAAAGTCTTCTCCTTAAATTTGATTCAAGTGAAGCCAATTTCTAATTAGGCATCTCCTTAAGCTTCTCCCCACATCTTTTTTCTTTTTTCTTTACTTTTCAGGATCATTTTTAATTCCCTTTTTTCTTTTCTTTCTTCTTCACTTTTTCTTTTTATGTATGTGAGGAATACTTTATCGGGATAGCCTTAAATGATTTTGAACTTCACTATCCTCTTCTTAAAGTTAAAAACTTTTTACATTTTATCACTTAACAAATTTATATTAACTTAAAAATTACATAAATTTTAATTCTTTTCTTTTTACATGAATCTTTTAAGATTTTAAATACTTCAAAAATACAAATTCCTTTGCTTAAAATAGAAAAACATAGTCTTATTCTATTTTACAAAATATCTTAGTCTCTAGAATTAACCTTTATTATTGATTTTTTTTAATATATTTAGAAACCTAAACATAGCTATCCAAAGTTAACCCATAATACCAAAGGTCATTTTAAATTTAAATTTTTTGAAAATATAGTTAAGTGAGGACAAATAAAATTAAGTTCTCTCTTTTCTTTTTTTAAAATAATTTTTCTCCCCCCCAAACTTAAAATTTTTTAAAAAATTTACATGAAGAACTTTGAAAAAAAAGGTGAAAGAAAGCATTAAATACATAAAGAAAATTCATACATGTTGACGATTCTGATTTTTACAAATAAATTTTGAAATACTACAGGTGCTAATCTGAGAAACTACAAGGCTTAAAACATTAAATTTCACATAATATATATAAAATTTGCTGAGAAAGAGTTAATTACAATACATATAACAAAATACTAAAACTAATAACAGAACTAAACTAATATCTAAAATTGAAAACAGTTTTACACATTACAGTTTCACATTACAACATAACAACAGAGTCTCAA
>NW_018251973.1:8391-11955 GCF_001263595.1 Phalaenopsis equestris | reverse complement strand
TGTTGATATGGAGTATAAATAGGGTGAATAGGGAATTGAACTGTATGATCACCCTTAGATATTTCACGAAAGCATCATCATAATTAGCATCATATTCAAACTTCTGGTGAATCAGATCATTTGTATGAGCATTTTTGGCCTTCATGTTCTGTATCCAATGATCCATCCTCGAAGTATCTCCCTGCTGATACTGGGGTCACTTGAAGTAGGCTCACTAAATGTAGGGGTCCTAACAGTAGAAGGAATATCCCTGACCTTACTTCCAGACCACCAATCAAGATGGGACTCATAAGTCTTAATGTTTGCAGGCTCAATCCGTCTCTGAGGCTCAAACCTCATCAAGTTTGAAATCAACTCCTGCATGCTCACAAAGTATATAAATTAGAGCAGGGTGTGCCAATCCACCTCTACATCTATCCTTCTCATTTGTTGGATACAAAAGTTCAAGATGGACCTATCCTTTGTAACCTCACTATGATGATTTGTTGGAATCATCCTCCCAAAAATAAAATAATGCCAGACCTTATATACTAAATTTAACATAGAAAGGGGAAAGTTGACTAACTCCATTCTTTACTTTCCAAGCCCCTTTCTAACCAGTCAAGAAAAAAATAACCTCATTTAAGCCCTCATTTGTTGCAGAGAAAGAATGATATTGGCATCTATAAACATTTTCTAACTGATAAAATTCATTTATTTTTCTTGGACTATACTCCACCATTTTTCCTCGAACCAAAACAAAATCAATAGAAGCCTCCAGAAAGTTGGAATAAAATTTCATAACTATCCCAGCTATCGCATCGACAGTAAAATAGCAGAAGTTTTCCCACTGCCGAGCGATAATCAATCATTCAATTTCTCCTTCCAAAATTTTGAAGCCTCAATCCGGAATCACTTTCTTATTTTGTTAAAGGCTATGAAAATGAGCACTAGTTTTAAAGCTAACTCTAAAGCTAACAAATCTTGGCTCGTCATATTCTATTTTTCTTTTGCTTGGTCTAGGTGCCATAAGAAATCTAAAAAAATTTTATAAAAATTTGAATAAATTCCAAAATTCCAAAAATCAAAATGTAAAGCACTTTAAACTTAAATCCACTAAGTAAAAGTTTTTTTCCAAAGCATTTCTATAAATCCCTCAAAAAAAACACAACTTGGATCTACGTAATGTGAGAAAAATCTTTGGTGAAAATAAAAAAAAATTTACTTTAAAGTGTAGCTCTTACCTAGAGAAAATGAAATCTGAAGTTCCTTTACCTCTAAATGTCATTAAATCCACTCAAAATTAAGCCCTAAGTGTGAAAATTTAAGGTTGAAGGTGACTTTAGGGGTAAAAATGGAGGTTTTGAGATGAAAATCACAAATTAAAGGGTTATTACTGCTCTCAAGTCGATAGCGACAGTGCTGAAGGCCCGAAATTCACTATTTTGGTTTTTTCCAAATTTTTATATTCCTTTTAATTTACTCCAATGTTTTTTAGTATTTTTAAAAACAAATTTTTATCCAACAATAATTCGCAAATAAACATTTCACACACAATCATTTTCACAAAGAACAACAAACTAACTTTTATATATGAAAGTAAACTTTTTACAAACACATTTCACAAATCACACATTCACTCCTATTAAGCAAACTAACTATAAATCAGCATTGAAATCAAGCCACAACACTAAACTCTGACACAAAACTATACACATAATCAAAGTTCAGAATTTTAAAGCAAAACAAACCAAACCAAATTAAATCAAATCCACACATTTACTTCAAACACATAAATATTCTTAAGCAAGTAGAGAATCCAAAGTCTTCAATCATTCTGCTTCATCTTCAGTGCTCTCAACTCCTTTAATATTTCCCATGGAATGGTAATGGACATATAGGTTGTAGAAGGATCTGTAAGGGAATTGTTCTGTTAAATTTTCCTTGATCCACCCATTTTCTTTAAACATCCGAACTAATCCTGCTTCAAAAGTTCCAGTATGATCAAAAAATTCTTTCATTCTCCAATAAAGGTGATAAAAAAGGTACTTAAGATCCCCCACTGCATTCATAATACTCTGAAGTTCCCTTTCAATTTTCTTCAATTTCTTCTCCAAAACAAGCAAACTTCCTACTATTGGTGGTATTAATGGAGTTGAAGCATTTGAATAATGATGCATAATAGCATTTAGTGCTTCATTTCCATTTCCAACATATTGATCATCAATAGGGATCATGGGCTCCCTTGGTAGTAAAATTTTTTCCCAACTTTCATATGGCACTTAGGATTGTCTGCGAATCAGAAAAATTGTAGAAGGATGCCTAAGTCCATAAATTGGCCCATTCATAATGATACCCATAACAAATTTAAATATGATTAATCCTATATCAATAGGTTTTTTCATTAGAATACAGTAGTTTAAAGTAGTACTTTTCTTGGTGACTCTACTAATCTTCATAGTTGGGAGTAACTTTGCACAAATAAAGAAATGCCACTACTTCAAAATTGGATTAAGTGATGAAGCAGGAAAACTAATATATCCTTCATTTCGTACTTCCCACATATCACTTTCATCTGTCAAAAAATTATAAACATCTTGAATCAAATCTCGCGTAGGAATGAAATTTGTATAATGACAAATTGGTACATTTTATATCTTATACAGTTAATTAATCATCACAGGAGTAAATAATACAGCCTTACCTCGTACGTAGATAACTAATTGGGTAATTCCATTTAGACTTGAATAGAACTCCTTCAGTACAAGCAAAATAACCGCAGCGATAGTGTAACATAGAACTTCCCATCGCCTTTACAAAATGATCTTGTCAATCGGAGCACTTGGATTGATCAATCCATGATTTACAAATCCTTTTTCCTTGATCAATCTCTTCTTCATAATAACTTTATCGTATAATCTCTGTGCATCGAAACAAATAAACTTTCTTTTATTGAAAACTCCATACCTTAAAGTATTTCTAGAATTGGAAGCCATGAAATCCAAAAATAGGAAGTTTCTAGGCATCCTAGGAAGTTTTTAGGACTTTAAAAAACACCTCCCAACATTTATTATGGAGAAAAATCCTAGTCCGCTAAAAGTCATCTGAACTGCAAACCGCTCTCGGCGCCGTTGGACCTCCCGATTGGCGCTGCCGATGCTGAGGTCCATTTTCTTGGTCGTCGTCCGCGCCATGATCCCTGCATACTGCTACAACAATAATTTAGATTATATTTCACTTAAATTTCCTTACTTTGCAAAAAAACAAAAAACTTGATCCTGAAGAAAAATAAGAATTTAACTTTCATATTATATATATTGGGATACTACGCAAGTATACATATCATTATCAAGTAATATATGACTTTTTGAGAAAAACCTGAATATCGAACACACAAAGAGAATACAAAAAATGCACTATTGAACAGTAAAATTTCTATTTGAAATAAAAAGATACTTATCTAAACTAAAGATGATTTTTGCAATTAATGAAAATTTAAATATTTTTGGTATTTTCAATATTTTGATAGAACAATAACAATTTAAAAAGATAACTAGAGTTTTTGTAGAAGAAAAACACTAAATA
>NW_018251973.1:4042-6675 GCF_001263595.1 Phalaenopsis equestris | reverse complement strand
TCTTTGACATCTATCACAAGTTTTGATTTAAGCATTAGCATCTCGAAAAATTGTAGACCAATAAAATTTAGATTGTAAAATTTTGTATGTTGTTTTATCAAAACAAAAACGCCCACTAAAATCAGAATCATGACATTTTTGGATTATTTCAAATCAAAATTATGATATTTTTGGATAATCTCATAAATTTCTTCTTATGGTACACATCTTCAAATAATCAGATCCTTTCTATGTTTATATAAAAATGGGTCATCCCAAAAATAAGTCTTAGCTTCAGAAATAAATTTCTCTTCTGGTGGTATGTCATTCCATAGGGTATAGTATTACTAATAATAAAGTTCATAATGTCGGCATACCACCGAACACACCACTCATTAATAGTGAACAATTTTTCATTTGAAAAATGTTCATTAATTTTATTTTCAAAATAGAGTGGTTTTTCTAATTCAAGCCTGGCTCCAATTTTCAATTCCCTTCCAATCTACTATTATAAAATCAAATTCTTGCAAAAGAAGAATCCACTTATAATTCTAGGTTTAGCATCCTTCTTTTTCATTAAATACTTAATAGCAGAATGATCTGTATGCACTACACAATGAGTTCCAATTAAATATGATCTAAATTTATTAAAGCATATATACTATTGCTAATAACTCATTTTTAGTTGTTGTATAATTAACTTTAGTTTCATTAAGAGTTTTATTAGCATAGTTAATAACTTTAACAATTTTACCATATCTTTGTCCTAAAACAGCTCCAATAGCATAATCACTAGCATCACACATTAATTCAAAAGGTCTTTTGCAGTTTGGTGAAACTATAATTGGTGCAGTGATTAGTTTTTCTTTTAATAAATTAAAAGCTTTTAGGCACTCATCAAAATTAAAAATTACATCTTTCTCCAGTAAATGGCATAAAGGCTTAGCAATCTTTGAAAAGTCATTAATATATTGTCTGTAGAATCCAACATGTCTTAAAAACTCCAAATTTCCCTTACATTTGTTGGATAGGGTAAATTAGCAATCACTTGAGCTTTAGTAGGATCTACTTCCATACCATTTTTTGATATTTAATGTCCTAATACAATTCCTCATGCTACCATTTTCTGATGTTTTCACTTGGCGTTGCTGACATTTTTCCCAGTTAACGACTTTTTCCTAGTTAAGGACTAAATTTGTTTCTTCACAGCGCTTAAGAACTTTAGTTAAATGTTCTAAACATGAGTTAAATGAAGTTCCAAACACGGAAAAGTCATCCATGAATACTTCAATCCTTTTTTTAATTATATCACAAAAAAATTGCCATCATACATCTTTGAAATGTAGCAGGGGCATTACATAAACCAAAGGTCATTCTTCTAAAAAATAAAGTACCATAAGGACTGGTAAACATTGTTTTTCTTGATCTTTCCTAGTGAAAAGATTTAATTTTCTATAATCAATGCATATTCGCCAACCTGTAACTCGTCTAGTAGGTATAAACTCATTATGATCATTTACAGTTATAGTTACTTCTCCTTTCTTAGGAACACGATGAATTGGACTAACCTATGTACTATCTAAAATAGGGTAGATAATTCTAGGATCTAACCACTTTAAAATTTCTTTCTTTACAACTTCTTTCATAACAGGATTCAATCTCCTTTGCGGATCAGTCCTAGGTTGCAATTCTCTTCTATTTGAATTCTATCCATACAAATTGAAGGACTGATTCCTTTAATATCACCAATTGTCCATCCAAAAGCTTTCTTAAATTTTTTTAGAGTTTTCATCAACCTTTCTTCTTCTTCCATCGTTAATTTTAAGGAATTTATAACTATAAAGTAGAGGAATCTCCTAAAAAGGCTTATTTTAAATGATCTGGAAGTAACTTTAACTCGAGTACTGGAGGTTTTTAATAGATGGATAAAATGATTTATTTTTGTCTATCGTGTCCAAAACTTCAAAACTTTCTCGAAGATAGTTTAAATTTTCCTTAAAAAGATCTTCACATTGATTTTATTCCTCTTCTTGCTCATGTTCCAAATCATTTTCTTCATATTTTTGTTCATAAGTAGTTCTAAAATGAAATTTACTTAGATATCTTAAAACATCCATCCTATAGCATTCATTATATTTACCTTTTGCAGAGTAATTCATTGATTTTGAAATGTTAAAAGTAACAGTTTGATCATTGACGCACACTATTAATTCCCTTTTCTGCACATCTATCATTATTTTTCTTGTATCAAGGAAATGTCTCCCCAAGATGAAATCAACAGGATAGATAAATTGATCCACTTTCACTATGACATCTTCTATAACTCCTCTAAGGTATGTTATCAAACGATCTGCTAACTGCAGAGTTACAATAGTAGGGCTTATTTCTCTTGATCCCAATTATTTAAATATTAATAATGCCATAAGGTTAATGCTTGCACCAAAATCATATAAAGGTTTCCCAAAAAATCTGTCTCATATTACACATGGAATTGTAAAGCTACCAGGATCTTTAAGCCTTTCAGGAAGATTCTTTTGAATTACTCACTCCACTCCTCACGAAGTAAAACAGTCTCATTATTTTCAAACTTCTTTTTTCTGTTGAGAATATCCCTCATAAACTTTACATAGCTCGGCATTTGTTTTAAGGCTTCA
>NW_018251973.1:0-2036 GCF_001263595.1 Phalaenopsis equestris | reverse complement strand
TTATGAATCAGTAATAAGTATAGGAATTCTATTGTGAAAGTATGCAAACTGTGTTGTGCCAAATAGGAGCAATAATATTCTTTACCCTTACTAGAGATGCTATAATGAATATTGGCTAATTTAAAGTTTGAATAGTTCTTAAGACTCGCTAAGCAGCGATGATACTAGCTCTCACTATATAGTTCCCTCATTTCCCTCCACCTGGGGGCTAACATCTCGTGTCAGAACCTAAAACAATAAACCAAGTTGGGGGCTTTAACCTGTCACTTTAAAGTCTTCTAACTCTATACCCTTCAATGAATATTTCCCTATTTATTTGCACTTAATCATATGAACTACATTGTCATTCATACAACATCATGTTATTCTTTAAAATTATTGACTGAGACAATACCAGCTCAGTTCTTACATGTTCTCACAATAAATTTTAACATCTGAATTGGCCAAATCAAGAATTAAATGAAGTGCATGGATTTAAATCATCCAACTTCTTCCATCGTTGAAGATCAATACTATCCACAATTTCCATCTAAAACTGAATTACTTATCAATTTAAGAAAAAAAGATAAAGAAAACTACTCAGAATCCATGGAGAAAATAGATCCACACTTTAGTTTAAAAGAAAAAATTATTTTCAAATCAACAAGTCTCAATTAAAACCAAAAGTAGTCTCAAAACAAAAAGGTAAAAACTTATCTCAAGTCCTCCACCAAACTCTTGAAGTTCTTTTGATTCTCTTCTCTTTACAATCACTTAAAATAAAAAAATAAAAAGGATAAAATAAAAGTAAATGGTGCCTAAAAATCTCTCCGAACTAACTCCCCAAATGAGAACTTTCAAAACTTTCCAATACTTTCAGGACCTCCTTCAAAGTCCCAATCTTCTTTCTTTTATAATTTTCCAAAATTTGCCTTGGTTTCACTTCAAAATATTTCTAAATTTGATGTATTTCTCCAAGAGATGCATCCTTTCATGATAATTTTCGTCCATGGTGGTTATAACCACTTTTTAAGTCAATGGGTGTGGTAAAAACTTCTTAAAATTTTGCAGAAACCTAATTTACTCATCCAATAACTACTAGTGGTGCTTAAGCGCGGGGTCTTTAGCGCTTAAGAACAACCTTCTCTGTTTAACTGATGCTTAAGCGCCAGATCTAGTGCTTAGGCGCCAAAACTCTTTTGCATATTTTTCACCTTTCTGCTCCAAATGTGATCCTTCTTCACTCCTTTATGAATTTTTCACCCTTTTTACCTGCATCTACAAGAAAAACACAAAAATACATTCTATTAAAGCACAATATCTCAAAAATAGGTATAAAAATTCGTCTAAAAATACTATATATTTTAGGTGTATCACACAAGTGGCCAAAATTTTGCGACTTTCACTTTTTGTTCAAACTAATTCCAACTTTTTCTCCAATACCAATATTTGACTTAATTTATAATAAATACAATTGTGTAGGATTATTATCTCCTAATATGTAAGACACTTATTAAATGAAATAGTAATACATAGACATATAAGTACTGGTTGCCTCCCACAAAGCGCTTAGTTTAACGTCATCAGCACAACACACCATTGAGTTGACTTAACATTAAATCTTCTTTAAATTGAGGTATGTGCCCTACATAATAATGTTTCAGACGATGCCCATTAACTTAAAGACCTTTCCAGTGTAGGCATCTTTAATAACAACAGTTCCATAAATGGTCCTAACCATCTGGATTTATGTTTTCCTAGAAACAGTCTCAATTTTATATTATATAGTAGAGCTTCTTGTCTAGGTTTAAATTTCTTCTGAATAATCTTACGATCATGCCATATTTTCATTTTTTTTTAGATTTTGGTATTATCATATGCTTCATTTCTTATTTCCTCAAGTTCATTGAGTTGCAATAATCTTTTCTCACCAGTATCTTTTAGATTAGAAGTAAATTTCTTAATAGCCCAAAATGCTTTATGCTCTAATTTTATTGGTAAGTGGCATGTTTTTCCAAATTACAATCTGTATGGGGACATTCCTATAGGAGTCTTAT
>NW_018251972.1:4878-8336 GCF_001263595.1 Phalaenopsis equestris | reverse complement strand
CCTGGCTCACTTGACCACCTGGCCACCACTCCTACCCCTGCTGACTGGCCTAGTGGTCGGAAAACTTTAAAATCAAGAGCCACCACCCCTAAATCAAACCCAATTTCAACCCTAGAGGCCAGCTCATCCTAATGGCTCCTTAGAGCTCCTCAGCCCTCCACCTAAACACCATTTTGCACCCATCAATTGGCCTTGGTGGCCAGCCTAAGATATTCTATTTAATCATCCCCTCCATGGAAAAAGAAGAAGAGTTCCAAAATCCTTGGGGAAACTCTGCCAAAATCTCATCAGAGACTCTTCAAGAATCCTTAACCACAAGCCAACCACCATCCCAATCCAACCATCTTCCCCCTCTAATTCCCACTGTGAGAGCCTAATTTTGAGCTCAAACTTTCAGTTTAGATTAGGAAATCTCTCCATAGTCCACCAAACACAAATTTATTATGCACACACCATCCCTAGGACAAGAGGAGTTGATTGCCCATCAAAGCCTCCTCTGAAATAGCCTCTAGGATAGCTCTAGACCACACCTAAAATCCACTTTGATCAAAATCATAGATAGACAATTCACCAGGGCTTGAGACTTCATCTAGAGGTTTGTTGGACCCAATTGAAGCTACCACAACCATCTGATTGTGGCCTCCCCTCTCAGACAAAGGAATTGAGCTTTAACCCTAAGCCGAGCTTATTTTAACTCTCCATGTGTAATGACTCGATTTCATACTTGATCAGTCATATAAATAGGTTTATCTTGAGTAGATGAAGGTTTAGAAACAAACCACATGCAAACTGGTTGAGTCTAGACGAAGATCTTAAGGTTTTAGTGTGAACGGTTCTCGGGCTAAGTCACTTGGGGATGATAACGGGGAGCTGTCCGATCGTGCGTGTATCCAATGGACGGAGGAGATCAAGCTGGACAGACTTTTGGTGCGTGAACCGTGGGCCGTGTGACATGCCTAGATGGAAAGTGTAACAAATGGGAGGGTGTCGCGTGTGAGTTTGGACCCACCGTAGGTTGAGTTGGCGCCGCGTAAGATAAGTAGAAAAATATGGATTTTCTGAATTTATTTTAATACTTTACTTCAAAAATCAATATATTTCTTTAAAAAAATCATAAAAATAAAATAAAAATATCATTGTGCTCAGTGAACAGAGGAGAATAATGTAGACTAAAAATAAAAATTATTTCATTATTCTCTGATTTTTAATGAATTTAATACCCTATGAAGCATTTTAATTTATTATGATCAAACGTTGCTCACTATGACTTAAAATTTTGAGGGTTTGTTCCTCATGATAGAGACTATGTCCTCTAATTTTTTTACGGTCAGAGGACATCTCTATGCTTCTAACCTTAATTTTCAAGTTAAGGTTGCCATTTTGGCCATTTTAACTTTAAAAATTAAAAGATCACTTGGAAAATTATGGAAATAATTTTAATAGGTATCCTATGGTCAGAAGAAGTTTAGAAAAAAATACCATGATGGCTTGAATAATTTTGTAAATTTCTATATTTACTTAAGTGTACATTTTTTGTGTTAATTTATACAAATTATATACTTATAAAAAATTTACAAAATCAATTCCACATTGTGCATAAAAATCACATTTACTTACTATAAAAATTTTAAAATTATTTGGCTTGGTTTAAGTACCAAAATTGATTTTTAAAGAAACTTTGTATTTTTTGTATAAAAATAATTATAATAAATTAAATAAGCTTAGAAAAATCATGAAAAATAGTTTTTTGAGTTCCTTGTGATTAGGGGCGTTTAATAAAAATAAAAACTATTTTTATGAAAATATGTGATTTTCAAAGTTTATTTTAAATTAAAAATTGCCTAATTGTTTTCTCATCACTTGGGACTCATTAAAATAATTTTCCTAATTTTTCTAAGTTAAGAATAAATCTTAAAAGCTTAAAAGTGGATTTTCCTTATTTTCCCATTAAAATAATTATAATGAACAAATTAAAAATCATAAAAATACAAAATTTGATTCTATGAGTTTTTTGAACTCAGAGAAGTTTAACAAAAATATAAAAATAAATTTGGTAATTAAAACACAACTTTTTATTTAATTAAATCATTGAAACTTGTTAATAATTAAATAATAATAATAATAATTTAATTCAAAAAAAATCATAAAAAATTTTGTCTAAGTGTTTCTCTGACCTAGGAAATCCTCTAATAATTTTCTCATAAATAAAAAAAATTATTTTAGAAATTCAAATAAGTTAATTTCTAAAAGTCATATTTCCTGAATTTAACTAAATAATTAAATTAAATTAAATTTTGAGAAACCCACATATTCTCCTCTAATATTGTCACATATTCTCCTCTAATTCTCCTCTAATATTGTAATTACCTCATGAATATGACACTCTAAACCTCAAAGTCATTTGAGTTATATTTAATGAGTTATGAGGTGAAGTGCCCCAATGAGAAAGTGATAATTTTAGCCTTTGGTGCCTTAATCAAAATTTAGGATTAACCAAGGGAAAATGAGTAATTTTAATCTTAATAAACATGCTTGGATGATTGAAATACAATGAGATTAAAAGGTAGAAACTCACTCATCACCATTAAACAACATCAACAAAATCATAACTCTCCTAATCTTCATGACTTGGAAGTCAATTAAGATCAAATGATTCTTAAGTGATGGGCTTAAGATAGAAAATATAATAATTTAATTTTCTCAAGCTCAAAGTTGAGGATGATGTGAACATTCAATAAGGATATATGTCACTTAAATCAAAATTTTTTTATTCATCATTTCACCTATTAGGATTGTTAAGGGATTGTTAGTGATCTAAGCTCGATGTCTAAACTCAATTGATTGGATTTAGAAGATAACATGATTGGTGATTAACATATTTAAACACTACAAGCCTGACCTTAATTGCAGGCACCATAATCTTTAAATGACCTAAACTTGCCTTAGGGGCACCCACTCACATAACCTTTTAACGAAACATCAATTGATTAACTGAGTATCCTATCCGTGGGATAATTAAATTATCAAGTTACGCTAAGCAACGGGGTAGTCACACTTCAACCTAGGATGATTAATGGAATAATATGAGAAGTCCAAAATGAATTTAGAATATTTCAAGAGATTTTCAAAATGGTCCAGGGTCATGCCTCGAGCATTTTGAAATCTATTTGACATTTTGAAGAGCAAATTGGACTTGCCATATTTTTTTTTCTAAAATCATCTACTAGGATCTTCCGAGATTCAATAAAATCATAACTTGGGGTTTGGTAGCTAAACCTTCATCTACTCCTACAATTTAAATTCCCTCCAAAATTATATACATGATTTGCAAGTACTAACCTTTCAAGTGGAAGAACGAGAAGAATCATCAGGTACGCTTTTAAATTAATGCATTTACCTTTCTGTACTTCTTGTCTCAAGCTTGCATGTTAAACAATGATGTCACCCTGCATGAAAAC